>NW_023416390.1:30247427-30375999 GCF_014108235.1 Myotis myotis | reverse complement strand
TTCACTTTAAGCACAAACTCCTCCACTTTGGAATAACATTCTTTATTTAGACTATCCTTGATTTCATCCAAGTCCTTAAGTGTCTTTAGGCATTGAGAAGCCTTTTGAAACTGAAGAAAAAAATATATCAATAGGAGTATTACTGACACAGGTCAATGTCTGTCTTTTGTGGATTCCATAAATCCAGTTGGAAATGCAGGGTAAATAGAAAAACAGTTCACATGCTCTCCCTCCCATGGGCTTCATATCACAGATCCCACAGTGACCATGTCAAGGTGGGGTAATATTAAGGAGGCTTGTAATCATGGTTTGTTGTTCTTACTCACATAATTTTCATGTGGAATATTCGGAAAAATGTTGCTCTCTAAATGGCAATAGACCTTTAGGAGGAGAGTTCACATTTCTGCAAAAGAAGGAGATTGTGAATGAAAAGCAGCTCGGAGAGAATGAGCCCATATGCATGCCCAGACAGATGTATGACCACAGTAGTCTTCTGGAAGTTTCCCTGAACAGGGATTGCTCTGGACACTAACATATAATAGCTAAGTTATTTTTCTTCTTTTTCTTTCTGCAACCAGGTTCTGGTGAATTTTCAGTGTGGTTGAGGGTTGAGGCATGGTCAGAAGAGCAGCTTATATGCCATGCTGTAACCCTTTGAAGCCCTTTCCCTCACCCATTCCTGATTGACTTCTCATGTGAGCAGAAAGGAGATGTCTTGGGTCAAATTCAACTCACTAACTTCTCTTCTGGCACCATCTGTCTCTCCAGGACTTCAGATTCACTGTAACACTGCTGACTTCTTGAAGACATTTTTATTGTGCAGAAGGTACATATCCAACCGATCCTGTAATGAAAGGTGTAAGTAAGCAAGGCAAGCCCCAGAAACACCTCTGTTCCCATGGCTGCCACTGACCTCCTTTCAGGAATGGCTGATAGGCACAACCAGGGAATGAGGGGTCACCTCCCAGATTCTCTAGGACTCTCATGTGAAAACATGCTCCATAGAGTAGAAGCAGCAGTTTATTGGGTGGGAGATGGTGTCTGGGTGAGTGCATTGTGAGTGTGCATGGCAGGAAGAAGGTCCATAGAAGGAGAGGGGTGTGCATCTCACAAACCTCTTAGGATCCACAGGTGGGATGTAACAGTCTTTATGAAAGAAGCTGAAACAACGACTGCAGTTGAAGAGCTTTCCTTCATCCCCACAGATCTTGCATTTCTCCACTTTATTCAGCTAGAAGATAAAACAATGTCTGTATCCCCAGTGAGACTTTGAAGACTAGCGCTGTGGGAATCTGGAACTCATTGCCTTTGTGTGAACCTGCATGGACAGTTATGTGCTTCTCCCTGAGCTGTGAAGCAACTACATGGAATGGAGTTTCAGAAAAAGAACTCTTGGTCTGTGGTGAAGTTCAGTAGGAGTGGCCTATGTGACCAGAAAAGGTTTTCCTATAAAACCAGAGTCTCTAACACAGAAAGATCAGCTACAAAAGAGAGGGTGAATTTTGTAAAATTGTGAACCATTGTATTATCTCGCAGATAAATCAAGGTCCTGGAACAAAATTCATTTGCCTGTACCAAAATCACTAAAATGATGCAGGGAAAGGTGGTTTTTTGAGAAATTGATAAGATTGAATAAACTGCTAAGACAGTATTCCTGTTTTCTTGGCTAAAGGCTTCCTATGAGTTGAAGGGCTTGGTAGGGGTTTCTGGACTGTGGATTCTATATCTGAAGGGCCCCTGAACCTATGACAGTGTCTTTGAATTTGAAAGACCACAGGCACAGATGACCAGTTTGTGCCAGGGAAGATATAGCTCCTTGGCACTAGAACACCTCTTCTAACACTTAGAATCCCTTAGGCTCCATTGCTGAATGGGCAGAGAAAGTGGAAATTGCATTGTTTTATAAACAGAATAGGGAGGGACTCCCTTAAACAACTGGTACTGGATTTCTTACCAGTCTTAATATGTGGCCTTTAACCATGTTTAATTTCATTTGAAGAAGATAAAATTTGACAGCATTTCCATCCAAATCCTGTGGTGTAACTTTTACTCATTGAACCCAACCAAATTTATAGAGCAGATATGAAGATACACTGTGTTAAATACAATCATATGTATTCATGAGAAATAGCTGGCCTGTGACTGAGCCCTATCCTAATCAAGAAAATGCAGTGTAAAGACTAACATTAAAGTTCAACATTATGTGCTGCTGTGACATTTGGTAAAATTGAGAAGGCCTTGAACAGCCTATCTGCAAGTTCCCTTCCTGAATCTGCTCTCCTGGATAAGGTCCCACAGCTAAACAATGCTCCTTGTCAAGGGGCCACGTGTAACCCTGCTCAGCCTAGAATACCAAGCTTTAGTTCCCTGTCAGCCATGGAATTATTTAAACAAGCATGCCATAACTTCCCAGGGAAACCAGGGCATAACCCACCCTCCACAGCCCCTGGTTGCTCCCTCTGTTCCTGAGGGCAACCTTGGTGAGGCCTGCATGTCTGGCACTGCCCTCCTTCCTTGGTTTAGGAGTATATGTGACTAATACACATTTGCCAATCCATCTGTCCAGTGACAGATGCCATTACTTGCTGTCCCCCAAACTGTGTGGTAGACATCCCTCCCTCACCAATGGGGTGAAAAGGAGGTGATTAAAACAGAAAACCCCTTTATTCTTTCTTTTAAATGAGAATCAGCATTTACATATGAATCAGGAACTATCAGGAACTATATTTGTTCCTGGTTGCTTTCCTGGTTCTGCCTTCTGAGAGAACCCAGAAGATTCTGGGTTGCTCTATAGATAGAAATATCCTGTCTATCCCACTGTCTATTGGAGAAATTCCTACCCTATTGTGACCATCTCAGGTGACACAAACGAGACTCACTTGGGGACTTGACCCCTATTGATGACAGTGTCCACTTTTTTCTGCCATGACCATTTCTCCTTTCTCCAAACACATGGGGTTGGTGCCATTACTCTCCTAGGTATAGTCAATCAGCCTCACTGCTGTATCTGTTTCCCTTTTTGTCCTCTCCTCTTCTAACACTTAGAATCCCTTAGGTTTAGATATTTGGCCATTTGATTGCCCTAGATAACCAAATGACTCTCAAAGCTGCAGTTACATTGCCATGTTTCCAGCTCCCAAATGTCCAGCCTGTCTTCTGCATTTGCGCATATCCATATGCTCACCCAGCATCTCCCCCTGGCCCCTTAAAGCACACCCCAAACACATCCAGGCAAAACAATGTATTATCCTGTCCCCACACCCACTACCTGTTCTTTCCTGGTGCTTCCATTTCATAAAATATTTGCCTTTGACCACAAACCTGAGAATTCATCCTGGGTCTATATTCTTACTTGTATTCCAAATCCTACTATGCCCACTCCTTTTCACAGTAACAGTTAAGCTTGATTTTTTAGTTCCATCTCTGTAGGGTCCACTGTGTATAGGGATGCTGAGACCCTAATGAATGGTTTCACCTTAAAACATAGAGAAAAGTGTTCTGTTTCTCAAAGTCTGTATTATATCTCTGTTAGCAGCACACAAAGATCACAAATGTCCATCTTGAAGTAAATGGGCACAGTAATGTGCAGCACAGCTATATTGTTTCTCTTCATGCAGAAAGTAATAAAAGATGAAAAGTCACTCTGGCTTTAGGGCGAAAATTCTTATCTGGGGAGAATCAGGATTCTGGTCATTTATTTTGATTTAAAAAATGTCCATATATGAGAAAGTGCAAAGCTCAAGGAACATCTTGCCAACAGCTCCCATTCAGTGTTCCAGGGAATCCTGAACCACATCCATAATGGAGATTGACACTGGGTCTAACATGGAGGCCCAGGGCCATTTTCCTTCTTCTCATTATAGGCACTCACAGACTGCTATCATGATTGTCCAGAGATTGGTAACCATCTTCCCAGAAAATCAAGGAAATAACAAATGTAATAAGTACACAAGAATCTTGCATCTCTATCAGTAATCAAGTCTAGGGCCTTTTCCTTTGGCTCTTTGTGTCTTAGCTTGGCTGTACATTTGAATTTTCAGAGGCGAGTATATAAAATACTAAATTCCTGGTCCCAACATCATAGATGCTGAATCAAAAGGCACAGGTGTTAGTATTCTCCTTAAGCCATAGAATGAGTAAGTTGTGTATTAAAATCATCTGGAGATATTTTAATAATTCTAATGTCCAAGTCATAACTCAGAATGATTTGATCAAAATTTTATCTAGAGTGGGATCAGACAATGTTATTTTTCAGAGGTCTTCAGGTGATTTTGTGTGCAAAGTGTGGGACCTGAGTTGAGATTTAGTTTCACACATGTGATTATTAATGCATGAGTATATTATAAGCCAATGCTGAATTGACCTGTAATATCTCTCCTAGGAAAGATTATTAAGAAGACTGAGGTTACTTGTTAGAACAATTGCCTTTTCCTCCCCATGGAGTCTTGATCATGGGTAGTATAACATGAACTCCACCACCTCCAATAACTCTTCTAGGGCACCCGTCAAAAGTTAAAATGAATACAAGCTCCTCCTTAGACCAAGTCAACTTTCGAAAGTTCATCCCCATTTCCTTTTCATCCAAATCCCAAGATGGCACCTGGCTGACTTTTCACAGGAAACTGACTATTGGGTATAACACTTACATTGATCTTGTTTATTCATTAGAACAACTTGACTCATTACCTTCAGGCAGCCTTGGCTTTTATCTCCACCCAGGTCAGAGAGGTCATAGACAAGGGTGATCCACTCAAAAATGACCTGAGAAATGGTCATGTCATTGCCTGCTTCTCTGGAGAGCCTGGAAGACCCTGCTCCCCATTAATTATTTCTCCATGATAAACAATGAAGTTGAAACAATTCTTGAGGTCAGGGATATTATTTCAATCTTCTGTAATGAACATTGGGCATTTTTAATGCATTAAATAATTGCATAGTAAATGAGTATTGTTTCACTTAGGAAAAGGGATTACTTGCTATCTTTTTAGCAAATACTAGCATAAAACCAATAATAATTCTGGCTGAGTATTTCAGATAATTTGACAATACAGCAGCTATTACCAGAAAGGATATGTGGCCCTCATCAAGAGACAGGAAGCTGTCATGTGGTGCCAAGTGTGACACTAAAGTTTTGAGAAACCAAGACTCCATTAGCAAGAGAAGTTCTGGGGGGCACAGATGATCCTCTGAGGTAGTAATGGGTCCTGAGATCTGACACTTTGGGTCACTTCAATTCTTCATCGAGGAGACACAAAATATAGGGGCAACTGAATTTTGTTTCTGCAAAGTGTTGTACCCATGAATAAGGATAGAACCTGTGGGTTGGAAGTTGCCAGCTCTTTTAGGTACTCCAGATTGAGTAACTCTATACACATAGAGAATGATAGAGACACTACTATTTAAAGTAGTCACTGAATAAATAAAAGAATAATTTATCTTCAGTAAACCCAATGGGTATAATGTGCCAAGGACTGGTGGGCCAAAAGTCCTAGAATATCAGATAATCTAAAGGCCTAGACAGCTACATGTAACCTAATGTACATTCTATGAAAGTCTTGCATGGTCATTTCTACCTGGAGTATATGAGAATGGCACTTTTCAACCCCCCCCTCCCCCCGTTCTTAAGTTCTAATTCATACACAATCTTGAAAAAACTATTACTTTGTCCTGAAGTTACACCTCACATTATGTATTTTGTTTGTTTCCTCCATAGTCTTCTTCCATAGAGGGAGAAATCACTTTCATAGATAGTCAGGAGGTCTGCAGAGCCCTGAGGTGGAGCCAAAGGGTTGGCATAAAAATAAGGAATTTTCCAGGTCAGCACCTCATGTAAGACACATCAATCTCCCAAAAGCTCCCTCCTAACAGCACCATCCTTAGGAAATATTTCCCAATAATTTTGCCTGAGAGAGAATACTGTATGTCTATTTTATGGCAGGAATGGAAGATGCTGTAAAACAAAAGCAAAAAAGAAATATGCTTTTAGTTGCCTATCTCATGAAATAGTGTATGGTTTCATATATATCCCAAGATAGACTCAGTACTAAACCTGGTTCATCTGGATGATGGTGATCAAATTTTGCTTCATCAGATTTTACTAAAGTTAGAAAATAGTAACCTTTATGAAAAATATCTGGTCTGAATTAAAGATGAGCCTGTGACCTTATTAAGAAATATTTTTATGTATTCCATAATTATGTCTGCTTTTATAACTTGGACACCCTGACAATATCTGCATCTATAGCTAAAACTCAGCTATGAGATCTATTTTGATGGCTCTTTATTATCCTCATCTCAAATGGTTTACCATTCAAAGATGACCCTGCATTCAACCTAATGTTCAATGGAACAAATCTGAAGGCACATACAAAATAAAATAATTAATTAAATAAAATGAAGGGAGGAACCAGGAGAAGAGGCAACAATGTTAATTACAAAACTGAGAAACCATAAAAAAGATGCTATATCATATAAAATGAGCTATGTAATAAGAACTTGTATATTTTCTCCTTAGTTTTCATTGTCTTAGGAGATGTATGGGAAAACATATTGCTATGAGAGATGTATGAAATTTTGGTGCCTATCATTTCTTCTAAGACTTTTATGGTTTCATATCTTACATTTAAGTCTTTTATCCATTTTGAGTTTATTTTTGTGTATGATGTAATTTGGTGGTCTAGTTTCATTTTTTTGCATGAACCTGTGCAATTTTCCCAACATCATTTATTGAAGAAACTGTTTCTACTCCATTGTATGCTCTTGCCTCCTTTGTCAAATATTACTAAGCATAGTGGCTTGGGTTGATTTCTGTTCTATTCCATTGATCTACATTAAAACTAAAAGCTTCTGTACTGCAAAAGAAACCATCAACAAAATAACAAGAGAGTCCACTACTTGGGAGAACACATTTGCAAATGATACATCCAATAAGGGGTTAATCTCTGAAATATATAGAAAACTCATACAACTTAACAAAAGGAAGACAAACAATCCAATTAAAAATATCAAATGACCTAAATAGACACTTCTCCACAGTGGACATATAGAAAGCCAAGAGACATATGGAAAAATGCTCAAAGTCACTAATCATCCAAGAAATGCAAATCAAAATGATAATGAGATATCACCTCACACCTGTCAGAATAGCTATCATGAATAAATCAACAAATGACAAGTATTGGAGAGGTTGTGGAGAAAAGGTAATGCTAGTACACTGCTGGTGGGAAAGCAGACTGTGCAGCTATTATGGAAAAATAGTATGGAGTTTCCTCAAAAACTTAAAAATGGAACTCCCACTTGACCCAGTGATCCCACTTCTAGGAATATATCCTAAGAAACCTGAAACACTCCTCAGAAAGAATACATGCATCCCCATGTTCATAGCAGCACAATTCACAATAGCTAAGATTTGGAGACAGCCTAAGTGCCATCAGAAAATGAGTGGATTCAAAAGCTGTGCTACATCTACACAATGGAATACTACGCTGCGGTAAAAAAGAAAGAGTTCTTACCATTTGCAACAGCATAGATGGAACTGGAGAGCGTTATGCTAAGTGAAATAAGCCAGTCAGAGAAAGATAAGTATCACATGATCTTACTCATATGTGGATATAATGATCAGCATAAACTGATGAACAAAAGTAGATCCAGAGACAAGGTAGCACTGAACAGACTGTCCAACCTCAGAGAGAAGGCAGGAAAGTGGGGGGGGGGGGTGTTTAAGAGACCAACCAAAGGACTTGTATGCATACATATTAGCATAACCAATGAACATAGATGCTGGGGCGGTGGGGGCTTGCCCTCAGGGGTGGGAGTTGTGGGACGGTCAATCAGGGAAAAAAGAGACATATGTAATACGTTAAACAATAAATAAAAATTCACATATGAAATTATCATGTAAAACAACCTAAGTGCTCATCAACAGATGAGTGAATAAAAAATGGTGGTACATTTACACAATGGAATACTATCTACACTAATAAAAGAGAAAGATGCAAATTGACCATACCTCAGACACACTTCCCATTGGCTAATCAGGTCAATATGCAAACTGTCAACCAAGATGGCGTCCAGCAGCCAGGCAGCTGAAGCAAACAGGAGGCTTGCTTGCTCCAGTGATGGAGGAAGCCAAGGTTCCCCGCCTGCCATTGCCGGCCTCTGAGCTGCAGTCTAAGAAACAATGTTGCAATTATAGAAGCTAAACAAGCTCCAGAAACCTGCTTTCAGCCAGCTTCAGCCTCAGAGCTTAGAGCGGCAGTGATGGCAACAGTGTTTCAATTATAGAAGCCAAACAAACTCCAGATACCTGCTTCCAGCAGCCAAGGCCTCAAGCTGGAGCCGGCCTCAGAGCTAAAGCCGGCTCTCAGCTCCAATGACAGCCATAGAAAGTAAGTAAATCCCAGAATAAAAAAAGAAAAAGAAAAAAAGGAGAGGCTGGGAGCTTCAGTTACCTACCAGTCTGAAAACGGCCCTCAGCCCCTCATCCAGATTGGCCAGACATCCCAATGGGGACCCCCACCCTGAAGGGGGTGAGGGCAGCCTGCAAACAGCCCTCATCTCCTCATCCAGGCTGGCCAGGCACCCAAGCAGGACCCCCACCCTGATCCAGGACACCCTTCAGGGCAAACCAGCCGGCCCCCACCCATGCACCAGGCCTCTATCCTATATAATAAAAGGGTAATATGCAAACTGACCCTAACAGCAGAGTGACTGGGAATGACTGGTCACTATGACACACACTGACCACCAGGGGGCAGACGCTCAATGCAGGAGCTGCCCTCTGGTGGTCAGGGTGCTCTCACATGGGAGGAGCTCTGCTCAGCCACAAGCCAGGCTGATGGCTGCCAGTACAGCGGTGGTGGTGGGAGCCTCTCCTGCCTCCTCAGCAGTGCTAAGGATGTCTGACTGCAGTTTAGGCCTGCTCCCTGCTGGCAAGTGGACATTCCCCAAGGGCTGCCGGGCTGCCAGAGTGATGTCTGATTGCCATCTTAGGCCCAATCTCCCAGGGAGTGGACCTAAGCCAGCAGGTGGTCATCCCCTGAGGGGTCCCAGACTGCTAGAGGGCACAGGCCCGGCTGAGGGACGCCCCCCTACCCCCCGAGTGCACAAATTTTTGTGCACCAAGCCTCTAGTGTGGCAATAAAAAAGAAAAAACTCTTACCATTTGCAACAGCATGGATGGACCTGGAGAATATTATGCTAAGCGAAATAAGCCAGTCAGAGAAAGATAACTATCACATGATCTCAGAACAGACTGTTGAAACTTAGAGGGAAGGCAGAGGAGGGTGGGTAGGAAGAGATCAACCAATAGACTTGGATGCATATACAATTGTCCTTTGCGACAGACAATTGGATGGTGAGGGCGTGGGGTGGTGGGGTTGGGGGGATGGGATCACGCTGGAAGAGGTTAATGGGGTAAAAAGGGAGATTGATGTAATACTTTCAACAATAAAGATTAAGAAAAAGAACTTGTATAAAGTAATAATCACCTTTTTCTTCATGCCACCTTTTCCTGGAAGTTCAGGTAGATACTGAAAGAGTTAAAGATCCAAGTGTATGGTTAGCCTGTGTTTATGTTTTGTGGATCTGGCATTTCAACCTCCTCCCAAATATTTCTACTTGAATGTTCCACTTTCAGCTCAAACCAAGATGTCTAAATGAGAACCCATCTTCCCCTCCTCAATGTGCTTCTAGAATTCATTAATAGTAGCTGGAAAATCCTCCTTAGATTTTTTTCCTTTTCTTTTGTGTTTGTTCTTATTTACTTAAGTTTTCATTTCCTTGACAACCTTTTTGACAGCTTTCACTTCCGTTCCATTCCCACCAATGCCACTCAAGTTATTTCCTCACACCAGGGCTGCTCAACTGACACACACATGTCCCACAGCTATTGAGTGTCAGATACTCTGCACAATGTTGGGCACACAAAGATGTATAAACCCTAGAGGGATCTAGGAGAGCAAGGGTTTGCATGAAAGGATAAGTATAAAACTGAGAGAAGGGCCTTAATAGTGTGGTCAGGGGGGGCCAGGGAAGGGATGACAAGGCAGGTCAGTCAGTGAATATTCAGAGAGGGGTGACATTGGAGCTGAGAATTGTAGGTTCACAATAGGTGTCTTGGGCTGAAAGACAGTGAAGTGATTAGTAGGCCCCATGTTGTCTGAGATACTGTTTCAAATATGTCATTTCATACCTCAGGAGACTTCCCTGGTTCTGCATTGTCTATGCTATGAGTTTAAAATCCTTAGCCTGGCATTAAATCATCCAAACCCCCCCCCCCCAATTGATGGATTATGCCTCATCACACACAATCCATCTACCTCAATCTGTGGAGCCAGGTTAGTAATGGTTCTGGTTTTTACACCACTCTTTCTCTTGAGTGCCTTCTGACCACTTGTTTGACTATAGATAGTCTCCTTTCTTTCAGT
Organism: Myotis myotis; assembly: GCF_014108235.1. Classification (NCBI taxonomy): domain Eukaryota; kingdom Metazoa; phylum Chordata; class Mammalia; order Chiroptera; family Vespertilionidae; genus Myotis; species Myotis myotis. Next base: position 30,365,572 of record NW_023416390.1, on the reverse strand, counting down.
GGCTAAAGTTGTCTGCAAGCACCTCCATCAGAATGACCTTTCCCTCCTCTAGTCTCCTGCCCCAACCGAGACCCTTTGACAACATCAATGTGCTGTCTTGTACTGACTTATGAGTGTGGGGTTCCTCCCTCCAGGACCAGGATAATGTTAGGGGACCTCAGGCCTATAGCCATGACTCAACATATATTTTGTGAGCAAATAGTGACCTTTTCTTCTAATACAACAAGGAAAGTCACTGGAATACCTCTTTCAGGTTTTTTAGGGTTGTCCCACCGCAGCACACGCTGTTCTTCCAGTTACTTGATTTTTCATAGCCTCCTGCAACTTCAAATTCCCTGGGGGTGTACCAATTTCCATCCTCTCTCCTTATACACTTCACCGTGGCTCCTGTAAGACCAGGATAAGTTGATCCTGAAACATCCTTGTCCTCAGAGCTCAGACACGGGATCTACAGCCACCCAATTTGGGTTCAAGATCACTAGCAGAAGAGTGTGGCCTCACCTTTTATACTTGAGAATCCCCAAACCCAGCCCATAAATACCATGTAAGGAGATTTTCTACTTTGGAGTGAAATCTGAAATGGAGGCCCTGCCCTGCTGCTCTCAATGACACTAAGGCAACATCTGTGCCCTGTATTACGATGATTTCCTTCCAGTTCAATGGCATTATTGGGCTGATATTTTTCTTATGTGAAATCATGGATAACTGACTTTAAAGTAATTGTGAAATATTATTCAGTGGAAAATTTTACTTATATATAGATAAAATAGATAGTCATATACTTAATAACATTATTCATTAGAGAAAAGGAAATAAAAACCTCATTTAGATACTACGTCACACCTTCTAGGATGGCTGTAATGAAAAAGATAGACAACAAGCAGTGTTGGTGAGGATGCAGAGAAATAAGAGAACTCAGATTTTACTGGTGGGAATATAAACTGGTGCCATACTGTGGAAAATAGTTTTGATTTTTCTCAATAAGTTCAACATAGAATTGCCATATAACCCTGCAATTCCACTCCCGAGTATTTAGTGAAAAGAATTAAAAAACCAGGTTCACAAAAATCTTTATTCAAAACAGCATTACTCATAATAGTGAAAGGGTGAGAAAACCTAAACTGATAGATAAATGTGTTACTGTGTCTCCACACCATGGACTATTATATTATCCTACATAATAAAAGCGCAATATGCTAAGTGTCTGACAGATTGTTCCCTATGATGCACACTGACAACCAGGGAGCAAACACTCTGACTGATAGATTAGCTTGCTGCTGGGGTCTGGCTGATCGGGACTGGGCGAGAGGGTTGGACATTCCCTGGAGCCCTCCTGTGGTCCCTTCCTGGCTGGCTAGCCAACTTCCCATGGTCACTCCCCAGCCCACCGGCCCCCATCGGCCCCCATCAAGACTGGGCGACATGTCCCTGTTTGGCCCTAATTGTGGGGCAGGGCAAGGGACCCCACTAGTGCACAATTTGTGCACCGGGCCTCTAGTTTGACAATAAAAAAGAATAAAGTATAATGCATGATATATACATATGAACCTGGAAAACATCATGCTGAGTGAAAACCAGTCACCAAAAGGCACTTGTTATATGAGTCAATGGATATGAAATATTTAGAATAGGCCAGTATATAGATCATAAAAGAGATGAGTGGTTGCTTAGAGCTGGATGGTGGGGTGAGGTGGGAGTGGGTATTGACTCCTGAGAGAACATGGTGTTTCCTTTAGTGGGGCACAAAACTGTTCTTAAATTAGATTGTAATGATGGTTTTATAATCTTGTGAATAAACAAAACAGAAACAAAAAGCTCAACAGTGAATTCTACACTTAAAATGGTGAATTACTAGTATATATGTGAGTTATATCTCAGTAAAGCTGTTTAAAAATAGTTTTGATGCAAACATATAATTTTTTCACATACCCACATTAAGATTAATCTGATATGGGGTTCATCATAATAGATAACTATTGGAAAGCTTTATAATGTTCAAATCAGAAAACATTTTACAGTCATTATGTACATTGTCTCAAAGTCACACCAGGAGGCAGGTTTTTAATTATTATCCATTTATTAGATGAGAAGTTTCAGGCTCAGAAAAGTCCCATTCTTTACTCAGTCACTCTTGGCAGAGCTGAGGCTGGGACTCAGGTTTTCTGATTTTAAATTTTGTGAACTCCTCACAACAACAAACACCCTGTCTTGTTGATGATTTCCAGAAGGGGTATAGGACATGAAGGTGGAAGCTGATTCAAAATAAAGTATGCAATATTTTCCACCCACAGACTGACGTTTCTGCACTTCTCTTTGGTTCCTTGGGCATCCTCATGGATACATCCACCTGGAAGTGAGCACTTAATATGCACCATTTCTTAAAGTGTAAAAACATCATCTTAGAGATCCCTACCTCTTCTCAAGACAAAACTGGGGCCTCAATTCCTTAAACAATGGGTAATTTACATGGGTAATTCCATTACTTTTTGTGATTCCTTCATGGAGGGCTTATAAGTGAAAGTAGACCTTGAATCTTACCTCGTTTCAATTTTCTCTTAATTAACATGCCCACCATCTCCCCACAGGTCACAGGAAGTATTTCAGCTTTAAAATCCACAGTCTCATCTGTGCGCATTTTTGTCCCTGAAAGAGAAGATTCTTCATTGTATCTCATTTTACAACTGCACAAATACAACTTCCTCCCAAGTTGAGATGGTTTCTATAAAGACATAGGAGTACTTAGGAAACTTTATCTCACAAATCTTCAGAGTTTCAAAGTCTTTCTGTCAGTGGCATTTTTGATGCACAGCAATAGAATGCTTACCTTCATCCCTCCTCTCAAATCTCACACAATCAGAATGCCTTAGCAAAGTGCTACCAGGCTTCTATAAAACTGTAGTAACTCTCAATGCAGTCATCCCCTCCCTTGATTCTTTCATGACAATGAAACAAACAGCTGCTGTCAAGTTCTGAAGGAAGGTCTCCATCTATGCTCTTCCAGTGCAGTTAGGTAGCTGGAGACAATATCAGAGACTATACTTGTATCTCCTCATTTGAGCTCTGACTTAGGGAGAGGATAGTAATGAGTTAACCCTGAAGATAGTGTCTACCTGCTATTCATGTTCTCTACTTTGCCTCATTTGTCCCTCACATCAACTTTCTCCAAAGCTAAAAGAGGAGCTGAGGAAGCTCAAGAACAATCTGCAAATTGCATGACTTGCTGGGCCATTACAGTCTCACAATGGTGTGTCCTTTATAAAAGGCTACAAGCAATGCTCTGAGCATCTAACTCTATGACCTCGTCTCTTCCTATCCACACACTTCTCTATTATGGGTATTTTGTCACTGAAGGCAGCTTTCCCCAATCTAGGCAGAAAGGGATCAGCTCCTTCCTGCATTGTGATAAGGACAAGAGTGGTGGGGAATTAATGGCATTATATAGACCAATTGTGCAAATCTGGATTCTGTTCTGACCATTGCTGGTGAGGATGCATTGTTCTTTCCCACTCTTCAGAGTGCCTAGAGATTTTGGTTATATTTTTTGAAAATGCCTTTGCCCTGCTTGTATCTGACCCTTGTGGATAAAAATTCTGAGTGACAAAAGGAGATTATTAGAACGAATGATAAGGAGATGAGGTTACAGCCAATGGAATGGTACACAATATATACCCCCCTCCATATTTTTGGTAGTGAAGGAAGAGCAAAAGATCCAGGCACCTGAGAATGAAACACCTAGGAGGTGTGGGAGGTGAAAGAGCACTAACCATATTTGTCTTTCAAGACTCTCCTGAAAGAAATCACTCTTGTCTAGCTCTCCCACCACGTATGTAGATACTGATTCTGCCATTCAGCATCAGATGTGAGGAATCAGGGGCTTCTGCCAGCATTAGTATCTCCCAGGCAGAACATTTCTGGACATGGTCCCCTCACTGATTCTCAGTCATTGGATGAAGGCTTGCGGGAGACATCATGGAGAAATAGAGCAGATTGGATAGATTGTATTGCCCCCATCTCTTTCCAAAACCAGTCACAATGAACAGAGATGAAAACTTTAAGGTTACAGGTGATCATGGACCAACCCTACTTATGGCTGATATATTCCCCTCAGGAACCTGAACAATTATAAATGCCTCTGTTTCAGGATCACCATGTGTGCCGTTGGGATTGCATTTCTTGTGTGAAAGCCAGGCATTCACTTGCCTCCCTCATGCAACCATGGTGACTTGCACCACAGCAGTGGTCATAGGAGACCTAAGAAATTATGGTTTAGGACATTTGTTAAATTCTGAAGGAAAAAATTTGAATGAATATACTACTAGACTCCAGGGGTCAGGTTAATCTTGGCTGGTGGAGTGGTGTCTGCACAGGGAAATAGCCAGAACATACTTTGTGAGGTGAATTTGTTAGGACCCAATTCTCCATGCAATTCCACATGCCCCAGAGTATCTTTTCAAGGATGTGTGAATAGCAAAGAGTTTTAGAAGCTAGAGTTAATGTTGCTCCCCAAGTCAGAGGGCAAATTTGTTTTCTGACCAGTATAAAATAGAGAGCATCTCCCTCTTAATTATCCCAGGATAGTAAAGTGTCCCCCTCAGAGGAGAGCTGTTTAAGTTCTAGAGTGATGGTCATATTCTGTCTCTTGATAACAATTAGGATTTTACAGGAGAACACTTTTATCAGAATCCATAGAATGATATATCTAGTATTTGTACATCTCATTGTAAATTTTATCTAAAAGAAAAAGAAATACAAACAAATATTGAATCTAGTTAATGATATGCATGCTAAAGTGTTTTGGGGGAAGTGTATTATTGTCTGCAACTTTAAAATGTTTCAAAGTTGAGGATGGTTAGTGGATGAATCGAGAAATACATAGATGGACAAAAATGAGATAAAGTAAGCACAATACATGCTAATTGTGAGTCTATGTTTACTGTCAAATTTTTCAAGTTTTTCAGTAGCCTTAAAGTTTTCATAATTCCAAAGTTGGAAAAAGATATTTTGGCAAGCAAAATAGCTTATTAACCAAAAAGTGACAGTTAAAATACAAGGAGAATATTCATCAGCCACACAATAGAGTCTAGAAGAAAATGCAGTAATCGTATTAGTATACTGAAGAGAAATAAACATTGACCTAGAATTTTTTAATCTTGGCAAAAAAAATTCTTTCTGTACAGTGTGGCTCAGTTGGTTGGAGTGCCATCCCTTGCACAGAAAGGCTGTGTGTTTGATTCCTGGTCAGGGCACATTACTAGGTTTCTGGTTAGGTCCCCGGTCAGTTGGAGCCCATACAAAAGGCAAATGATCAATATTTCTCTTCCAAAAAGATTTCTATCATCTATCTATCTATCTATATATATATCTATCTATCTATATATATATCTATCTATCTATATATCATCTATCATCTTATCTTCCTCTCTCTATAGAAAAATCAATAAAAAATTGTTTCAAAATAAAGCCAAATTTGCACATATAACACTTAGACACTCTCACTAAAAGAACCAAGGATTTATTCAGCTAGACCAATGTTGAAACCAAAAAAGAAACATAAAATGATGTGCATACAATGATGACAAATTTAAGTAAATGATAATGTTCCAAAATTTATAATGAGAAGAAATTTAGTAACAATAGCTAAATGATGGAGATGGGATGTTGAATTTGTGGGAATCCATGCTAAGATCCTTGTTATCTGTTGAGATTAGGCATGGTTAAAGAAATTATAGAAATTTTACCTCCAGTTTCCAAACCAGTGGAGAAAAAGGTAGAAAATAAAATTCTATCTCAATCATTCAGATAGTAGGAAAGTGACACAGAAACACACAAAAATAATGGTTAACAACAATATAGATGTAGAAGTACACATATATCAGGGATCATAATGAAAGTACCAAATAAAACAACTATTAAAAGATGAGGATTATCTGAGAAAATTACAAAAAGCTGTGTTTTTACAAGAGATATAAAACAAAGTTGCATGGGGTGGGGATCTATGAAAAGGGGTAAAAACTATAAAAGTTAATGTCGCAATATTAGCATCCTGAAAAAAAAAAGATTTGAAGGTTAAAAGCATTGATAAGGATAAAGGGGAACTATAAAATAAGAAGGTATCTAAGTTATAACAATCATAAATGGCATCAAAATTTTAATGTAAAACAACAGAACATGGAGGAGTTGGCAAATATAATCATTTGGAAAACTTAAAACATCTCTATCCAACATGATGGAACAAATACTACTTAGTTTACCACTGATCCAGTAAATTTAAACAGTGTGCTTGATAAAGAGCCTTTATGAAGGGAGAAGCTGGAACCCAGGAAGGTGTTCAAATGTACATATTTCAAAGTGACCTAGAACATTTACGAATATTGGCCACACAGGTTCCAAAGGGACTTTCAACACATTTTAAAGAGTTACTGAAATAAATTCTTCATGTCATGTTCCAGAAACCCATTTTAATTCTTAACTTACTAACAGAATATCTGCATTCTCAGAGATGTCAGAGTCCAGACAAAACACCATAGTTCATAACTTCCCTAATATTTGGCAGGACCACCAGGTTAAGATTTGTTGAGTAAGATGAGAACAAATTATTTTTGTGGGATGAGGGAAACTCTAGGAAAGCTTCACACAAAAGGGCTAGCATTCTGCAGAAAGATATATTTTGCTTTTCTCCATTTATCTTTTGGATGGCCTAGAACATAGCCATATGGTTGGAGCTCAGTAGGAACCTTGGAAAGTGACATGATCTTAAAAGTGGCTAAAATGGCCCTAGCCTGTTTGGCTCAGTGGATAGAACATCGGCCTGCGAACTGAAGGGTCACAGGTTCAATTTCAGTCAAGGGCATGTGCCTAGGTTGCGGGCTCCATCCCCAGTAGGGGGTGTTCAGGAGTCAGCTGATCAGCGATTCTCTCTCATCATTTATGTTTCTATCACTCTCCCTCTGCCTTCCTCTGTGAAACCAATTTTTAAAAAGTATCTAAAATTAAAGATAGAAGAAACTTCCAAATGCACAGGGCCTAAAAGAGCTAAAAGCATTTTGAAAAAGAGAATCAAAATTGTAGGCCTTACTACCTGACTTCAGGACTCATTATAAAGCTACAGTAATCAAGATCCTGTAGTATTGACATAATGGTAGACATATTGGTAAATGGAACAGAAAAATAACTCCAGAAATACACTCAAAGTCATATGGCCAATTTATTTTCAAATGGATGTAAAATAAAATTAATTCAATGTAGAAAGGATAGTATTTTCATCAAATTTTGCAGGGACAATTGAATATCCCTATGCCAAAAAAAAAAAAAAAAAAAAAGCCTTAGCTAACATCATATGCAAAAATTAACGTCAACTGGATCATAGAGCTAAATGTAAACATCAAACCATAAAACTTCTTGGAGAAAACAGGATCTCAAATTAGGCAAAGATTCCTTAAATAGAACCCCAAATTATAGATTATAAAAGGGAAAATTGTTGAATTAGACTTCATCAAATATTAAAAATTTTGTTCTTGAAAAGATAGTGCCAAGAAAATGAAAAGGTCAGCTTTTTCAGACTATAAGACATAACCAACAAAGGATTTGAATTCAGGACATATAAATAACTCTTTAACAAACAAAACAAAACAAAACAAAACAAAACAAAACGAAACAAAAAAAAGAGATAGCTCAACTAAATAAGGGTAAAAGATTTCAATAGATACTTCACCAAAAGGGATCTGTGGATAAAGGCAAGTAAATGAAAAGATGTTCAGTACCATTAATTATTAGGAAGATGAATATTAGAATTATAGGAAAAACCATTAAATGCCTCCTAAGAATAGGTATAATAAAAAAAAAAACTAACAATACCAAGTACTGGTGAGTATGCAGAGCAATTGGAACTTTCAAACATTGCTAGTGGAAATATGAAAGGATACAACCACTTTGAAAAATACTTTGGCAGATTCACAAAGCATCAAACATGCAGTTAGTTCAATTAATATGACTTAGTAGTACTTCTTTTAGTATTTATCCAAGAAAAATTAAAAAAATGTTCACCCAAATATTTGTATGAACATGTTCCTCATTGTTGTTGTTTTTTTTTTTTCAAAATGAAAATAGCTCACTGCCTATGAACAGGCAAATAGATAAATCAGCTGCTTATTCATACAAGGAATACTTCTCAGCAACAGAAATGGAGTAACTGCAGATACACGGAGCAATATCAGTGTGTCTCAACAGCATTATGCTTAGTAAAACAAGAACAGACATAAATAAACTATATATTGTATAAATTCATTTATATGAAATTCCTGGGAGAAAAATTACAGTGATAAAAACAGATCCACTGTTTCAAGATCAGGGGGTGCAAAGAGAGACACAAATGGATATTTGTGGATGATGGAAATATTCTATGTCATGATCATGTTGGTTTACATGACTATCTATATGTGTTAAAACATATTCAATTAAATCTTTAAAGTGATGAAATCTATTGAATATAAATTATATCTCAGAAAATCTGACAGGGAAAGTAAAAACATGCACAATCTATAGAAAGAAAGCTATACAATTTTGTTGAAGAACAAAAAAGGTGACTTGAATAAATGCGTAGGTCATTCTCCTTTAAGAATGTTTAAATTCTACCCCAAATAATCTTTAAATTTATTGTACTTTCAAATTCCCAAAGGAATTTGGAGGTTTTAGGAGAAAATCTTGATTAGATTCTGAACACACAGAAGTTCAACATCACTGAATGTCTGAAATCTTTGTCTTTTCTATTTCTCCTCAAGGTATCTTTTTTTTTATTTTTTATTTTTTTGCAACAGAAAATATAGTGGGTAGGAAAAGCAAATTTTACTTTAAACCTTTGTAATTGAGCCAATTTTGTACTGAATTATAAACAGACTAGTTTTTCAGCATAGAATTCTATTCACAGGTCCATGAGTACAGGGCAAGTCACATGAAAGGGCATTTCAATTCATGTAAAAGTGTTGGGGTAATTTCTTGTAATTCCTATCTCACATCATGCCCAAGGAGGTGAATGCTGTGTGAATTACAGATCCTTAAGATCTCCCACATTCCCTATTCTCTTCCTCCATCTTTAAAAAAAAATCTTTTATTGATTTCAGAGTGGAAGGGAGAGGGTGAGAGGGATAGAAACATCAATGATGAGAGAGAATCATTGATTGGATGCCTCTTGCACGCCCCCCACTGGGGATCAAGCCCATAACCCCGATATGTGCTGTTGACCGGAATTGAACTGGGACCCTTCAATCTGCAGGCTGACGCTCTATCCACTGAGCTAAACTAGCTAGGGCCCTTCTTCCATCTTCAAAGCTGCAATATTGTGTCTCTCTGACCATTCTTCTTCCTCTCTCCACACCAAAAAAAGATTCTCCATTTTTTAAGGACTAGGGGAATATATTGGGGCCACCCTGGTAATGCAGGATAACTTCTCCCATTTTAAGGTCCAAGTTTAATTAAATCTGCAAGGTCCACTTGTCATGTAAGAGAACAGATTACAGGTTTCAGGAATTAAGACATGGACATCTTTGAGGAGCAATTGTTCTACCTACCACAATATTGTAATTGAAATTTTGTGCACTGGAGGGGTAGGGGGTGCAGGGGTGGTTCCTCAGCCTGGCCTGTGCCCTCTCACAGTCCAGGACCCCTGTGGAAAAGTCCACCTGGGAAGTGGGCCTAAGCTGCAGTCGGACATTCTTAGTGCTGCCGAAGTGGTGGGAGAGGCTCCTGCCACTGCCGCTGTGCGTGCAGCCATCAGCCTGGCTTGTGGCTGAGTGGAGCTCCCCTTGTGGAAGCACACTGACCACCAGGGGGCAGCTCCTGTGGAGCGTCTGTCTCCTGGTGGTCAGTACACGTCATAGCAACCAGTTGTTCCCAGTGGTCCCATTGGTCAATTTGCATATTACCCTTTTATTATATAGGATAACAAATAAAGATGATGAAACACTGGCATTATAAAACATTTCTCGCCGAAACCAGTTTGGCTCAGTGGATAGAGCGTCGGCCTGCGGACTGAAAGGTCCCAGGTTCGATTCTGGTCAAGGGCATGTACCTGGGTTGCGGGCACATCCCCAGTGTGAGATGTGCAGGAGGCAGCTGAGGCAGCTGATCGATGTTTCTCTCTCATCGATGTTTCTAGCTTTCTATCTCTCTCCCTTCCTCTCTGTGAAAAATCAATAAAATATATTTTTAAAAAAAAACAACAAAAAACAAAAACCAAAAAACATTTCTCACATCAAAAGCAAATAAAATCTTATTCTTACTTCTTCTCCTCTTGGCTCTTTCTGAAATGGAGTTGTTTCCAAAATCCATAGTACCTACAACAAACAGTTGGTGGTGAGAAAATGGAAATGATTAAATAAAATTTACAAATTTGCTCTTGCTAGTTTTTCTTGGTGGTTAAGGCATCAATCTATGACCAAAGGGTCACTGGTTCAATTCCTGGTCAAGAGCATGTACCTCAGTTGCAGGTTTCATTTCTGACCTCAGTTGGGGCAAGTGTGGGAGGCAACTAGTTGACGGCAATGTTTTTTTTTTTTTCTGTCTCTCTCCCTGCTCCTCATTCCCTTTCACTCTCTCTAAAGATAAATGGAAGGAATATCCTCCAGTGAGGATTAAAAACCCCCACAAATTTTAGGATGATTCATACTGCAGAAGGCTTGAGTTTATAAAGGTTTTTGATTTATTGTTTCTTTCTTCTAAAGTAATCACAACCATAAACCTACTATATTGAGAAGTAGGACTTCAGAATCAGCCCTGGATCTTCCTTTATTTCTCAACTAGAGGCCCAGTGCACAAAAGTTTGTGCACTCAGGGGGTGGTCCCTCGGCCTGGCCTGTGCCCTCTCGCAGTCTGGGACCCCTCAGGGGATGACCACCTGCTGGCTTAGGTATGCTCCCCGGGGGGATTGGGCCTAAGCTGGCAATCAGACATCCCTTTGGCAGCCCAGGAGCCCTCGGGAGATGTCCACTTGCCAGCAGGGAGCAGGCCTAAGCTGCAGTCTGACATCCTTAGTGCTGCTGAAGAGACGGGAGAGGCTCTCACCACCACTGCTGTACTGGCAGCTGGCAGCCTGGCTTGTGGCTGAGCAGAGCTCCCCCTGTGGGAGCGCACTGACCACCACGGGTCAGCTCCTGCATTGAGCATCTGCCCCCTGGTGGTCACTGTGTGTCATAGTGACCAGTGATTCCCAGTCACTTTGCTGTTAGGGTCAGTTTGCATATTACCCTTTTATTATATAGGCTAGAGGCCTGGTGCATGGGTGGGGGCTGGCTGGTTTGCCTTGAAGTGTGTCCCGGATCAGGGTGGGGGTCCTGCTGGGGTGCCTGACCAGCCTGGGTGAGGGACTGATTGGTGTTTGCAGCTGGTCAGACTCCCTTCAGGGTGGGAGTCCCCACTGGGGTGCCTGGCCAGCCTGGATGAGGGGCTGATGGCTCTTTTTAGGCTGGCCACACCCCCTTGAGGGTGGGGTGTCCCCACTGAGCTGCCTGGCCAGTCTGGGTGAGGGGCTGAGGATAGTTTTCAGGCTGGCCAAGTCCCCCGGCAACGGAAGCTCCCAGTCTCTCCTTTTTTTCTTTTTTTTTTGATTCTAAGATTTATTTGCATTCTATAATTGAAACTTTGTAGCCTTGAGTGGAGCGCAGAGCTGGCCAGGACAGGTGGGAAGCTTGGCTTCCTCCATCACTAGAGCAACCAAGCCTCCTTCTCTCTCCAGCTCCATGGCTTCCGGACGCCATTTTGGTTGGGTTAATTTGCATATAATCGCTCTGATTGGCTGGTGGGTGTGGCTTAAGGAATAGCGAAGGAACGGTCAGTTTGTATGTTTGTCTTTTATTAGATTAGATAACATTTTGAAAAATACTCTTAAACACCTTTGTACTCAGAGATAGGACCAGGTCTCATATCCTTAAGATTTTTATGAGGAGGTTTGTGCAAAAGTTTGTATGACATCACTGTGCAAGCCTGTGACATGCTAGAGCACAGACATACATAAAAAGTGTGTGCTGGGTTGCCTGGCTGGTGTGGTTCAATGTTTGAGCATTGACTTATGAAATAGTTCGGTTCCAGGTCAGGGTGCATACCTGGGTTTCGGGCTGATCCCCAGTAGGGGGTGTGCAGGAGGCAGAGAAATCAATGATTCTCTCTCAACATTGATGCTTCTATCTCTCCCTCCCTCTCCCTTCCTTTCTAAAATCAATAAAAAATATATATTTTTAAAAAATGTGCTGGGTTATGAATAGTTGATTTGATGTTTTTCCTCCTAACAGTTTAGCGGTAGAATTAGTTGTCTTTTGAGTCTTCACTAAGATTGTGACAAAATGACACTATTATTGAGAAGCAAAAGAATAGTTGGCTTTAATGGGTTCCACAGGATATGGGTGTGTTAGGGATGCATATCACTGTACAAAATCAAGACTTTATTAATTTTTATTACTACAATGATTATTATTAACTAGAGGCCCAGTGCACAAAAATTTGTGCACTTGGAGGGGAAGGGGGGGTCCCTCAGCCTGGCCTGTGCCCTCTCGCAGTCTGGGACCCCTCAGGAGATAACGCCCTGCTGGCTGAGGCCTGCTCCCAGTTGGCAGAGGGCAGGCCCAATCCCTAGGTGCAGCCCCTGGTCGGGCTCAGAGCAGGGCCGATTGGGGAGTTGGGGCAGCGCCCCCTGTCATGCACAGAGCAGGGCGGATTGGGAGGTTGCGATGCCACCCTCAGTCATGCTCAGGGTAGGGCCGATTGGGGGGTTGGGGCACCGCCCCCTGTGACACTCAAGCCAGGGTCCATGGGGAGGTTGCGGCGCCACCCCCTGTCATGCACAGAGCACGGCCCATCAGGGGGTTGGGGAGCTCCCCCCTGTCACTCCCAGAGTAGGGCCGATAGGGGATTTGGGGCACCATCCCCTGTCACACACACAGCAGGGCGGATCAGCGGGTTGGGGCTCCGCCCTCTATCACCCACAGAGCAGGGCCGATCAGGGGGTTGGAGCACTGTCACTCTCACACTCAGGGCAGGGCTGATGGGGAGGTTATGGCTCTACCCCGTCACACACAGAGCAGGGCCCGTGGGGTGGGGGGGGTGGTGCTGCACCCTGTCACACACAGAGCCACAGGGCGATCAGGGGGTTTGGGTGCTGCCCCCTGTCACACTGATCCCGGTGCCAGGTGGCCTCGCGGCTCCGCTGATCCCGGTGCTGGGAAGCATATTACCCTTTTACTATATAGGGTAGAGGCCTGGTGCATGGGTGGGGGCCAGCTGGTTTGCCCTGAAGGGTGTCCTGGATCAGGGTGGGAGTCCCCACTGGGGTGCCTGGCCAGCCTGGGTGAGGGGATGATGACTGTTTGCAGCTGGTCACACACCCTTCAGGGTGGGGGTCCCCACTGGGATGCCTGGCCAGCCTGGGTGAGGGGATGATGGCTGTTTGCAGCTGGTCACACACCCTTCAGGGTGGGGGTCCCCACTGGGGTGCCTGGCCAGTCTGGGTGAGGGGCTGAGGGCTGTTTTCAGGCCGACTGAAGCTCCCAACTGCTCCTTTCTTTCTTTCTTTTTTTTTTTTTTTTTCAATTCTGGGCCAGCTTTAGCTCTGGCACCAGCTCTGAGGCTTCTGCTGCTGAAAGCAGGTATCTGGTTTGTTTCGGTTCTATAATCGAAACACTGTATAACTCCAGCTCTGAGATCCCGGGCTTGATGAAAGCAGGTTTCTGGGGTTTTGTTTAGCTTCTATATTTGTTACAATGTTTCTTAAACTGCAGGCTCAGAGGCCAGCAAAGCAGGCAGGGAATGTTGGTTTCCTCTGTCTCTGAAGCAAGCAAGCCTCATGTTAGTTTCAAGCTGCCTGGCTGCTGGTCGCCATCTTGGCTGGCAGTTAATTTGCATATCTCGCTGATTATCCAATGGGAAGGGTAGCAGTCATACGCCAATTACCATGTTTCTCTTTTATTAGATAGGATGATTAGTTTAGTGATGTAGTAAGCTAGATACTTCCATTTTAGTAGTGTATTTCTACTACATCTTCCATGACAATCAACAGGGCCATGTTAATCATGACTGTATGATGATTTCTTGCCTTCCTACTGTTCCCAAAAGAAACAGGCTAAGCAAAAAGAATGGGATTCTGCCATGAACTGGACCTCTGCACTTGACCTCAGCATCAAAGCAGGCTGAGTCAAGTTCAGCAGAGAACGGGAGCCCTTATTTCAGACTCCTGGCACACCTGTGACTCTCACCTTCATCAGTGACCCAATCCCAGCTGGTGAATTGCCTGACATTTAAAAATATATATTTTTATTGATTTCAGAGAGGAAGGGAGAGGGAGAGAGAGATAGAAACATCAATGATGAGAGAATCATTGATCGGCTGCCTCCTGCACACCCCCTGCTAGGGATTCAGCCCAATACCTGGGCATGTGCCCTTGACTGGAATTGAACCCGGTACCCTTGAGTCCACAGGCTGATGCTCTATACACTGAGCCAAACTGGCGAAAGCATGGAAACAGTAACTCTTAATTCAGGTTCCTGCAGCCCAAGCTTGAGCTCCCACCTCCTTACCAGTTTTCCTTTTCAGTGCTGAGCTGGAAGCCTTGGGGGGCACATCTCCATCACTGGATTCTTTGGAGTCCTCACTGTCGATCACTGCATAGAGGAGAAAAACCCTTTAGTGTCTCAAGATGGGGCCAGGGAGGCCACTGGCAGGAAACCCCTTCATGATAGCACTAGGGAGATCTAGAAGCTAAGTTAACTCAGGTCCCCCTGGTCTGTGCCCAAATGTGTGTGACCTACAGGTTACTCCAAGTCCTACCCAGAAGGTGGAGAAGTTCATGTGCAGAGGGTAGCTTTGCCCATCCTGCAGCACACTTCTTACCCCCATCCTCGCTCTATCTCCTACCTCCATCCTTAATCTACTTCCAGTCCCCATCCTCATTCTACTCTTTCTTCCATTCTCATTTACTTCTTCACTTTTCTATTGGCTCAAGTAATTTTCACAAATTATTCCTGGCAATTCAATGTCTTTAAAACTCTCCTTGTCTGTATTGTTTATTTCTCTCTCCTCTAATAAATATCTTGGCTCTTCATTTTTCTTCCTTTTCTCCTATACCCATCATTTCCCTCTCCTGCACAGAAATAATCTCTTTGACATTAAACCAACCATTTCTGCTTTTGTTTATTTTTCCAATTACTGGGGACATTTCTTTGCTGAGCACACTGCATAAGGCTCTTATTCCCTCCCCTTTCTACCTCTAACCAAGGCCACCAGGACTGTCTCCATGGGCCCTGATGACACATCACAGACCCTTGCCTGGTCCCGGGATTCACATCACACATTCTTTGAGGCAGTCTTGCCTATTATTTCAGATGCCTTGTTACAGTCAGTCCTTGCTTGGGCTTCCCATTCAACATCTGAATTTAAAGACAGATCTTCTTCCTTTATTTTCACCAGGTTATTGATTTGGTTTCCATGGCGGGGTGGCTCCATTCCTGGACAAAATTATAATAAATGAAGTCTTCCCCAAGGGAATGAGCACCCTCACTACAATCAACAAGCCCTTTCCCCTGTAATGCCACTTCAGGGAAGGCACCTCCACCCTCTCCTTTCCTGCTGCTTAAATCTGTCCTTTATTGTGTGCCTCTCTTAACTCTGGGTTTTTGTTTTTATTTTTGTTTCTACTTTTCAGAAGAGAGGCTTATTTTTATCTGACTGGGTTCCAGGGCCATTTTTATTTTGTGGACATCTTACCTTTTCAATGGGGTTAGGAATAGCCCTTTGTGCCTTCTTTGCAGTATCTCTCCAAATCAGACAATGCCTGGTCCTCTCTCTCTACCTACTCCACTCTCTACCAGTTCTTCATTCATTGTCCTTTACTCTTCCTTGACATAGTTCTCTGTGTGTCTCCCCCCAATTTTATACCTATTGATATTTATTTTCCTCTGCATCTTTCTCTCTTTATACTTATTTCTCTACATTATTTTATCATTGCCAACCAGGACCCACTATTGTCTAGGGGTGAAGCTCTGTAAATGTGTAGGGCAGGGAGTGGGCTCCTCTTTACATGTGTCCCAGAGTCTCCCTGTCTCCCCCTGGTCATGGCCCTTAGTACCCCACCTGATTTTTCAGTTTACCCATTCTCTGTTATGTTTCCTATTTTGTCATATTCTGTTGTTTCCTAATAATTTCTGTGACCTGTGGCCTGTGAATGCTTCTTCTAATAAAAATTTTCTTTATCTTTTCTCCATCTTAATAATTCCCATTATTATCAAAGTTCTACCCTGGTGACTTTATCCACACCAAATGCCTCCCCCAGCCAGTTTCCTTTCACGATTCATCAAACCCAGGCACTCAGTCTTACCTTCCTGCTCAGATTCATGGGCACATTGTTCATTTCTTTGTCTGCTTTCTAGTGCATCATTGTTGTCACTGGTGGTACCTGTTTCATTCACATTTATCTCTTGTGTTTCATGGTGTTGCTCTGAGAGGCCATTTACAGGTGGGGCTGTACCTAGATAGGTTTTGATTCATAGATATTTTATTTGTCCCTTGCATCAATCAGAGAGTCTAACAGGAAAATAAAAAACTCTCTAAGCTTTTGGTGCAGAGGGAATTTAATCCAGGGAATTAGTTATACAACTGGTAGAAGAGCTGAGAAATCAAA
The DNA here is from genome assembly GCF_014108235.1 of Myotis myotis. Lineage (NCBI taxonomy): Eukaryota > Metazoa > Chordata > Mammalia > Chiroptera > Vespertilionidae > Myotis > Myotis myotis. Next base: position 30,348,918 of record NW_023416390.1, on the reverse strand, counting down.
ATGGAAGAATGGTCAACAGAAAGCTATGGGAGGGAGGGACCAAGGATGAGCTCATGTGCTGAGTCACTGGGTAGGTAGAAGCTGGACCATGGCTGGTCTGCTTGGTGGGTGGTGGTCATAGGAGATGCAGCTACTGGCAGAATTGCTTTCCAAGATAGTGACAGCAAAATACTCAGCTTTTCTCTGCTCCCACACTCCACTCTCTTGCTGATCTCTCCTAGGTTAGGAATCCAGCAGGAAGCAGTAGCAAGGGAACTGGTAAGCAAGGGTGAAAGGTTCTGTGGACAAAGATAGAGGGCAGAGCAGAGCAGGAAACCCTAAGTAATGAATTGTTGAGTAAATCACTCAGGATCAGTGTACCCCCCTTCCCCATGGTGAACCTCCTCTGCTCATTATTGATTCCATCAACCCATCCCACTCTGTTCCCTCAATAGTTATGAATAATAGATAAGTTTTTTTTTTTCATTGAAGTTCAGGTTTTTTCATTTATTACTATTTTTCTATGGAAAGAAACTTATGTAAAGACTAGTGACCTGGTGCACGAAATTCGTGCATGGGGGGGGGGGTCCCTCAGCCAAGCCTGCACCCATTCCAATCAGGTACCCCTTGGGGGATGTCTGACCACTGATCCCTGTGGGAATCGGGCCTAAACCAGCAGCCGGACATCTCTCTCACAATCTGGGACCGCTGGCTCCTAACCACTCCCCTGCCTCTGCCTGCCTGCCTGATTGCCCCTAACCTCTCTGCCTGCCTGCCTTATTGCCCCTAACCTCTCTGCCTGCCTGCCTGCCTGATCACTCCCAACTGCCCTCCCCTGCCAGTCTGATCTTGCCTCAAACTGCCCTCCTCTGCTGGCCTGGTTGCCTCTAAATGCCTCTGCCTGCCTAATCATCCTAAACTGTCCTCCCCTGCTAGCCTGATCTTGCCCTCAACTGCCCTCCCCTGCCATCCTCATCACCCCTAATAGCCTCTGCCTTGGCCCCCATTACCATGGCTTTGTCTGGAAGGAAGCCGGTTGGTTGACCTGGTCTAATTAGCATATTACCCTCTTAGTATAGATAGATTATATAGGATAGGATTGCTGAAATGGGGGCGGGGGAGCCTTTTTCATCAGGAGGAAATGCTCTTGGCAGACAAAAATACATAATCCCTATGCACTATACTACCAAACTGGTCATTAAAAAATTGAACCACTTTCTTACACCTTACACCAAACAGCTGTTGCCCTTGAAACCCCTCCTCAGCCCCCACCTTAGGTTCTGCCTTCGCAGTTCACCCAGATTTGGTTCTGATTGGTCGGTTTCTATGCCAGTCAGTGTCAAAAGCTCCGCCTCCTAGGTAGCCATTTGCTCCTCACACTTCACCCAGATTGGTTCTGATTGGTCAGTTTCTATGCCAGTCAGCATCTCCGGGCCTATCAATGGGCCTGATCAGAGAGGTGGGGCTAATCAGCAGTCCCAGTGGAGGCCAGAGATAAAGAGGTGTGGCTGCTGGCCAGGCCCAGAACAAAAGAGAGAGGCAAGTGCTGATCAACAGTTGTCACAGAGCCTACAGATCAGACCCTGCTTCTTTCTCCCCAGGCCTCTCTCTGAGCCTGATCCACAGCCCACTCTGCAGTCAGTACTGGATCGGTCTCCTGCAGCTGAGGCAGTCAGTGCTGAGTCACCAGAGCAACCCAGCACTGACTTGCGGTTGGTCGAGCCTCCAGTCCTTGTGGATGTTACGGACCATGGGTTTTTGTATATTAGGATGATTTAAAAATTAATCCCCCAAATTTTAACATAGAACCAGGGACTTTGTTCATGTTTTGTGCCACATCCACAGTTCCTTAGAGCCTCCTCTTGGGTTGGGAAATGTGACATAGCCTTTCCCTCAGTGATTCACATCACATTCAACCATCCCTGTTGGGTCTGACTCTTGGACATATTTATTGGTGGTTTGTTGCATCATTTGGGTTATAATGTCATTGTCCCTGCTTCCTATACTTTATACCAGTGTGCGCGCATGCACACACACACACAGACACACACACATACACTCACTCTGAATTTCTTCTCTGCTCATTACTCATCATGATTCTTTCCTCTCTCCTCTCCTGATCCCACCAGCAGCACTGATAGATGAAAAGCTAAGAATATAAACTGATGCATGTTGGATTTTTCATATGCTTAAATGCTAACTTTTTGACTAAATGTGAAAGATTTTTTAAAATAAAAATGCATTACTAATTTTGAATACCCTGTCTTAAATAACACATTCCAGTACAAGCTACATAATAATGATTTCTATGATGTTTTTAGAGCAGCTCCAGGCCTGTGCTCCAGAGATGATAGGAGAGGGTTTGCTTAGGAAGTACAGGGCATCTATGGTTCTGTGTGAGGGACCCAACAGGTGAGAGACCCTGGCCCATCGGGAACACACACATCACCCTTACCCCACCACTCTCGCTGCAGTGCTGGCCACCACTGGACCTGATGTCAAACAAGGCTGAAACCATATTCAAGCAAGATAGAGGCAGAAAACTGGGAAGCCAGGTGCATGGGCATTAGGTCCAAGCCCAGGCTGTCAGGAGCTGGCAGCAAGTGCATTTAAGGAGTATGGAAGGAGCAACTCTCCCAGGCAACCAGAAAAATGAAGACTCTGTTAACAAAATCCTTGGAGGAATTGCCAATGACTATTCTGGGCAACTAGTCCTGAAAAGAAGCAGCCCTCTCACCACAGCACCTGCCAGATGGGACAAGAACAGCAAAGGATCACAGAACGGTCAACAGGAATAGACCACTATTGTTTGAGGGATCAGGATCCACTGCTGTCAGCCTTTGATATGAGTTGTCACTGGTTCCTGGAGAAAGATCTTAGAAGTTTATTTCAGATATTAAAGTATGGGCTGTGACATTCTCCCTTAATCACCAATTAATTATTATAAAGCTAGAGGCCTGTTGCACGAAGAGATTCATGCAATAGGCCTTCCTTTCCCCTGGCTGCTGGTACCAGTTTGCCTCTGGCATCCAGCCCAGGCCTTCGTTCTGGCCAAGTTCCAGCCGGAGCTGACCCCGGAAACATCAGACCTTGCTGTTACGCTGACCCTGGGGGCCATCAGGCTTCACTCCAAATCTTGGAGCCTATGTATGCAAATTACATTAACTGCCATCTTTGGTGGCAGTTAATTTGCATATTGTGCTGATCAGTCAATGGGAGGTATAGCAAAGGTATGGTCAATTACCATGTTTGTCTATTATTAGATAGGGTAGGACTTGAAGATCCCCTTCCCCCAGGTATCAACAAAGTCCATTTGGACCTGGAGGATCCCATCTAACACTTGCCATCAGTGCCACCTGACCTCAGTCTCGCCATCTCACTGAGATAATTAACGAGCAAATAGCTTTTCTTGTCACCCATAGCTATGGGGAACTTGTTGCTGTCCTTGAAGCTTTCTTTGATTGGTGGGCTTCCCTTACCTCCTACAAAGTCATGTCTCCTTGTCCCCAACCCCTTCACATCACATCCTCTCTTCGAATGTCTGTTTCTCTGTTTTGTTGGCCTTTTTATGAGGTTGTGTCTGGTTCTCCTAGTATTCTTTTTTCTGTATCGTTCTCCCTGAACATGTTTTCCTATTTTTGACTCAATATTCTGTCTTTTCTCTGAGATTATCTGGGTATGTATAGGGTTAAGTATTCAGGCTCTGGGTTCAGAATGCCTGGGTTCATCCTGCTCATTTAACCCCAGGCCAACTACATACATGGCCTCTTAAGATTTCAGTCTCCTTTTCTGCAAGTGAACAGAGAGTGATACTTCCCCCTAAGGGCAGCTGTGAATACTAAGCTCACAACTGCCAGAGTAAATGTTCAATAAGTGAGCTCTTAGTAATATGGTTGTTGTTGTTGTGTCCTTTACCCCATTCTTCTGTCTTTCATTTCCCTTCTTTCTTCCTGTCTCAAAATACCCACATCTTCCTGCACATCTTACCACTTCCTCTCTTCCCTCCCTATATGACTCCTTAACTATTCCTGCTCTTGAACAGCATCCCCCACATTTAAATCAGCCCCTTTATCTGTCATCATCCAGGATCTCTTTGGGCCCATAGTTCTTAACCTTTCACAGCTTTCACGCTGATATGCTCCTTCAGGGTCTCCCTCTAAATCACAGTTACTTTCAGGTCAGCATTGTCTTTAAATTTGGTTCCCTGATACACTGGGTTCCTGTTCCTCTGTCTGGCTATTGGGCTAATGGTATCTTGTCATAGCTCCTCCTCCAGGATCAGCCCCTGGTCAGACTTTCATACAAACAGCCCTCCCTGCCTTCTCCATGCTCCTCAACAGGTCTTCCCTGATTCCCAAACTCCACTCAGGACTCAGGCCCATTTCCCATTCTCCTTTCCTGTTAGCAGAAAAGTTTCGATCTATTTGCAATCACCTTGTTCAAGGCTCTGTCGGATATCAGGCCTCTCTTCATTTTCTTCTCCATCACTTCTTAGGAACTGTTCTATGTTTGGTATCACTGAAGAGAGGGCATAAGAAGAAGATGATTAGAGAGTGGTGTCATCATCTCAAGTTACACTTTTAGGAATTTCCACCCTTGTGTCACTCAGTACTCAGTGGGTCCCAATCCTGTTGGTAAAGTTCACCCTTCATTCCTGGGACAGAAAAGAGAATACCCAACAAAGGGGTTACTTATGCTTCTCACATATAAAGGAGTCACTCAAATCTCAGGATAAAGGAGTTGTGGCAACAGTGTTAGTTTGTTACTCAAGCAAAATATTTCAGCTGCCCAGGATAGCATATATCAAAATAAATAATGTACTATTTATTTTGAAATGTGTTTGCTGAACTGTTGTAACTGAAAGGAAAAACAGGGATTTCTTTGGGAAGAAAACAAAGATTCTATATAGGTCTACATGTATAAAGAGGAAAAAACACAAAAGCTTTAAAAATGTGGCTGGACAAGAAAAGGTTTTGGCTTAACTGAGTCAGGGAGGATGAGTGCTTCCCAAAGAGACAAATCAGAGGACACAGGTGATCCAGAGGCACCCAGATCCGAGGACAAAGGAAGGATACTCCCTGAAGCTGCAAGCAGGGACTGAATATTGTGGCGTTGGGCCAGGGACCTGGGAGGTTGCCAAAAAAGGGAGAACAGGGCACCAGCCCAGGGACCCTGCATGTAGGTAACCCAGCAAACATATAAAGGAAGTTAATACACCAAAAATCCTTAAGGTAGATCTCTGGAGAAGGTCGGGGGAACAGACTTAGGGAATCAATGAGCCTGTATGCCTCAGGGCTGATGGCAGGGCAATAAACCTTACTTATATATGTTATAAATCTATATTATCTTTTTACGGTGTAGTAAATAACATCAAATTCCTTAGCTTTAGAAGCCAGACCTTCCAAAATGTTTTTTCACACTTATCCTTTTTTTAAAAAAATTTTTATTGTTGAGAGTATTATAGATGTTCCCCCATGGCCTCCTCTACCTGGTTCCTTCCCCATCTAAGGCCTTCATAACCCTATTGTTTGTGTTCATAGGAAATGAAGAGAGGCCTGATATCCGACAGAGCCTTGAACAAGGTGATTGCAAATAGATCGAAACTTTTCTGCTAACAGGAAAGGAGAATGGGAAATGGGCCTGAGTCCTGAGTGGAGTTTGGGAATCAGGGAAGACCTGTTGAGGAGCATGGAGAAGGCAGGGAGGGCTGTTTGTATGAAAGTCTGACCAGGGGCTGATCCTGGAGGAGGAGCTATGACAAGATACCATTAGCCCAATGGGGATCAAGTCTGCAACACTGGCATGTGCCCTGACTGGGAATCGAACTGTGACCTCCTGGTTCATAGGTCAACACTCAACCATGGAGTCCTACTGGCCAGGCTGGATTCCTCTTGTTTGGGACTCTCTGAACTTCCTGGATTTATAAGGCGATTTCACCAGTTAGGAGATGTTTGCTGTCATTATTTCTTCAAATAGGTTTTCAATATCTTGCTCTCTCTTTTCTCCTTCTGGTACCCCAATAATGTGAATGTTGGTACACTTGAAGTTGTCTCAGAAGCTCCTTACACTATCTTCATATTTAGGATTCTTTTTTCTTTTTTTCTCTTCTGTTTGGGTGTTTTTTGCTTCCTCATATTCCAAATTATTGATTTGATTCTCAGAATTCTCTACTCTACTCTACTGTTGAATCCTTCTAAATTATTCTTTATTTCAGTAAGTGCATGTTTAATTTCTGACTGGCCATTTTTCATGTCTTTGATGTTCTAAGATTCTTGAATTCTCACTAAGATCCTTGAAAATCTCACTAAGTTCCTTGAAGCTCTCATGAAGATCCTTGAGCAACCTTATAGCTATTGTTTTTAATTCTGTATCTTGTAGTTTGCTTGCTTCCATTTCATTTAGTTCCTTTTCTGGAGATTAGTTCTGAACTTTCATTTGTGACATGTTTCTTTGTCTCCACATTTTAGCTTCTTCCCTGTGTTTTTTTCTATATATTTAGGTAGAGCTCTTATGTCTCCTGGAATTGGTAGATGGCTTTGTGTAGTAGGTATCCTCTAAGGTCCAGTGGCTTAGCCTCACCGTCACCTGAGCTGAGCACTCTAGGTGTACTCTTGTGTGGGCTGTGTGCACAGTCTTGTTGTAGTTGGAGTCAGTGGTAGGAATTGACTCCCAGGCCAATAGGCTGTGAGGACCTGCTGTGATTACAGTGGAAGAGCTACGGTGTAGCAGACACCTCTATGGAGCAGGACTTGCTTCAGTGGGGCTTTGGTGTTCACTGTGTCTGTCCCTTGAGTGTGTTGCTTTGGATGTGTAGTATTGTAATCTGGTATGGTCTGAAGCTGTCCACCAGGTGCACTGTCTCTAGGGCCTCCTGGGAGGTGCAAAGTCAGCCACTCCCTGGGCCACTCATCAGGAGCTATAGAGAAATCTCCAGATGGCTGCTACTTGTGCCCAGGTGAGGCCAAGCTGTCTGTGAACTCTTTTTGATAGGTTTGGGGCACAATGTCCCAGCTGCTGCTTATTTGAAAGATTTTAGGAAGTCTGAAGCCTGAAACAGGACAGACCATTCATATGAAAAGGCCACTGCAAACATCTTGGTGGGGCTTTAAATTGGATGGGGTGGGGCTGATGGTGGTGTCTTAGGGAATCAGTAGGGTGGAGATAACAGTGGGAGCCAGGCTGATATAAACTCAGATATGGCTGCCAGTGACTCTACAACTGGGGAGGTCTCAGCATAGGAACAATGACCCCATTAGAGCACCACTATTTGGGAAAAAGCTACCCCCAGATTTTTGCTCTGATGCCAGACAATCCAGTTCCTCCCCATATGTTCCTGTACCTCCCTCAACCCCCACTAACCATTGCCTCAGTGCTGGAGCTCAGAGGGAGTGCGTCCAAGTAAGTCTGTGTCCTGGCCCTTTAAGAGGAACTTTTGGGGTCTCCAGCAGCCTTTGTTTCACTCAGCCACAATCCTCATTGGTTTTTCCATCCAGAAGTTATGTGGGTTTCTCTTCATAGCTCTGAAAGCCTGGGATGGGGGTATGGTGTGGGGTTGGGACCCCTTGCTTCTCATGGGAGTCCTCCACAGCTGGGATATACCTCCCAATTAAAACAATGCCACATGTGGGTGTCAGGCCAGCCCCTTCCATGTCTCTGCCCCTTCTACCAGTCTCAATGTGCTTTCTTCCTTAATTCTCTAGTTGTAGGACTTCCATTCAAATTTCAGGCAGTTCTGAATGATGGTTGTTCTGTATTTTAGTTGTAATTTTGATGTGCTTGTGGGAGGCAAGGAGTACCAGCATTTACTTATGCTGCCATTTTGGATTTACATGCTTATCCTTTTTGAATCAACTTGCACAGTCTTCTTCTTACTCTGAGATTAATCTAATTTGTCCTTGTTCAGCAGACACATAGATTATTTACCTCTCTATGCTTGCTCCATTATCATCTGCATTTCTCAGTTCATATCATTTTTGTTTTGAATTCTCCATCATTATTTGGAGATCTTTTTGAGACCAAAAATATATGGAATAAAAATTTTTCTAGGCAAGTCAAACAAAAATTATTGGAAGACATCTTCTTTACTAAGAACCCATATAAAAGTATAAAATCATGCATTTTCAGGAAAGAAGCAGAGAACCAAACCAGGAGTTTTGTATAGTATCCAAACATCTCTCTGGCAGAGCAATTGGTTTTGTGATTATTTGATTGTTTATCACACTTGTTATGGAGAATGAGTTAATAAAACCATTTCTCCTTCTTCAAGAACAAATTTGACCTGACTTTTTTGCTCATTATTCTGGAAATCTGATGAAGGTTGCTTCTTATCTGTGTTAATAGGCCAACACTGAGCTTAGTGTTTTTAAAATGACCAGTGACTGTAGATAGACAAATTGCATGTGGCCTGAGAGGGACTAGATGTGAACTACAAGCCATTTTTTGTCTTCCTCTAATGTTTTGACTCTTGTAATTCAGCTGTCCTGGTGGGGTCTCTGAAGATTATGACTACAGAATTGTTACATGAAATATTGACTCCCCTGGGCATGCAGTGGCTAAATCAGTGTGGATCCTGCAACTAAGATGTAACTTGAGGTGGGTTATAGTTAACTTGGTAGACTGCCATGAGGAACCCTGCTAAGTGTCACAAAGAAGAGCAACTGATGCAGGCCTGTTGGGATGTTGTGTTTCCTGTCATTTGTCCTTCTAAGAAAATTTGAATCCACTGTGGCTCTGGTTGTCCTGAGTCAAGATGCCTAGTTACGCAGACCTGCAGGTGGGTGTTTGTACTGTAGCCATTTTATGATAAGCTTTGAGTGGCTCATGATATATTTGTTTTCTTAACTGCAACATCCCAACTGCCCTGCACTGTGTCTGACACCTGGTACACTCAATAAATACCTGTGGGGAAAAATTGGCCCTGGACATAAAAAAGTAGGTAATAAACCTAATTATCTTCATTTTTAAATCCTCACCTGGGCATATTTTTTTTCCATTGATCTTTAAAGAGAGAGAGAGAGAGAGTGGAAGGGAGAGATGAGGTGAAGAAAGAGCGAGAGAGATCTAAGAGAGACATTTTGACTTGTTTATTCCCCCATGGACCCCGAATGGGATCGAATCAGCAATTGCAGTAGGTGCCCTTGAGCAGGTATCAACCCATGATGCTTTAGTCCTCAAGCCAAAGCTCTAACCACTTAGCAGAAGCAGCCAGGGCCCTAATTACCTTTTTTGAAGATTTTATAAATATCATTTAAACCACGGTAGGAGTTCATGATGTCCTTGCTGAACAATGCTTCCAGAAGGGACAGGTTAAATGTCTTCTCCACTTCATCGAGAACATGGTATATGACTTCTGTTTCAGAACCCGGTGTTTTAAAAGATTCTTTAGACTTCTTAAAAAATAATGAATTGGGAAAATATAAATACAGATTTCCTAGTTACAAAAGAAGCTTAGAAAGTGATTTTATAGTTAATGTATTACAATTTCCCAACATAGTTATCTTCTCATGTACAGTTTTATTTTATTTTTTAATATATTTTTATTCATTTCAGAGAAAAGGGAGAGGTAGACAGAGATAGAGACATTGATGATGGGAGAGAATTATTGATCAATTGCCTCCTGCACGCCACCTACTGGAGATCAAGCTCACAACCTGCACATGTGCCCTTGATGGGAATTAGAACAGGGATCCTTAGATCCACAGGTCAATGCTCTATCCACTGAGCCAAGCCAGCTATGGCCTCATGTACAGTTTTAGAATTTCTCTATAATTTTATGACTACTAGTTAAACAACTTAATCCATCTTCCTTGAAAATTCCCTTATGTGAATCTGATTTCCTCACCCTCATTTCTATTATATGGAATAAGAAGCAATTATGAAGAACAAATTTGGTTAAAGCTAAATGTTTTGTAGCCCTTTCAAAGCCTGGTCAAATATTTTAGGAATAGACTTAGCAGGCAATGAACTGCTGTTCTATGGACTGGACAGCCCCTGTCCCTTCCCCAGGACTGACTTGGCCTGGAAGCTCCTGTGAACTTTGACATAAAGAAAACCTATAGGTAGGGAAAGTGAAGATGTGTATCTCTTTATCTCCACCTACACCTTTTGCTAAAATCAACCTAAATTCCAAGACTCCAGAAATACCAAAAGAAAAGAAAAGAAAATAGAAAGGAAACTGAAAACTGTTGTTAAAAGAATAGCAAGAATCTACTTTCAAATTTGTCCTAAGAAGACATTGATTCTCTGTGGAGTTTAATGTTCTCAGATCTAAGTATTTAAATTGACGTCCATTGAAATGAAATGCTGTATCAATTATTATTTCAATAAATGAAATCATTCACCTTATCCATTCATTAAAATTACTTTCAATTTCCATTTTATACTACATTGTGTATATAATTTCTACAAGGCATTAAACATCTATGTAGCACACCCACTTCACATCCAGCCTACCTACAGTGCTATTCACGCCACTATAAAGGACACCACGGAGCACTGTTCCTTCAGTTAGGAGCAGAACTGTCTTCAGTAATGCCTGCTTCTCTTCTCCCTTCTGACCTTATCAGAACACTTACAGCAGACTTGAGAGGATCCCCACCATAGGCGACTCCTCAGTTGCCCAGCTGTGTTCTGATGTTTGATTCCAGGATATCAAAATATAACTTAGTTTACCAGATTGTGACATAATAAACTTTACCTACTTCATACATTTCATTGTTGATGAATCCATAGTCACGGAGAAGTTCAAGGAAAGGAAATGTCACTTTTATTATATGTGAAATTGCGACCTTCTGTCTTTTGAAGTGGCAGAGTGCAATGTCATAGATACGCTTTTCTTCTTCAGACATCCTAGGGAGAAAGGACACTATGAGAAAATGTTCGTCAAGATTTTGATATGCCTGTGGATGCTGTGACATTTTATAAATGAAGGATAGGTAATGAAGAACCAACACATAAAAAATAAGTGTCCCTTAGTAGAGATTAGGACAAATAGAACTGAAAGAATAGACAAAGCTGTAATAAAACAAAGCTAAAGGATTAGAAAAACATAAGTAATATTGAAAAATTCCAGTCTGTCATGATCAAAACCGTTGTAAAATTATTATCTCCTAACAGATCTGGATTTTTTTTGAAACAATTTTAATTTGTACTAAAGTGGGATGGACTAAACAGGCCACTCACAGAGAAAAATGAAACAATGGATTAATAATGGAATGTAAGCTTAAAATGCATTTTAATTAACAACTAAGAGAAAATAAATCTGAAAAAGATAAAAATAAGGTGTTCCCTTTTTGACCTACAGCAGTTAAGAGAAATACCATCTTGACTTATAAAGCTAGTACATAAATGGAAAGATGTAGTTTAGTAATGATATGATAAGACATAAACTGAAATTTCACTAGAATATCTATCATTTTTTCCTGGTGTTTCTGCTTTGTGTTAATATATATCTATCTGTGCTATTGTTGCATGTAATGAAATTTTTTAGGCATCTGAATTTCAGAAGTGGCTGCTGTTTCCTGTGAAAGTAGTTGTAGTAGTAAACCTGAGTCTGTAATTATGCTTCTTAGTTGATCTTTTTTTAAAAATATATATTTTATTGATTTTTTAGAGAGAGGAAGGGAGAGGGACAGAGAGCTAGAAACATCGATGAGAGAGAAACATTGATCAGCTGCCTCCTGCAACCCCCCACTGGGTATGTGCCCATAACCAAGGTACATGCCCTTGACCGGAATCGAACCTGAGACCCTTGAGTCCGCAGGCCGACGCTCTATCCACTGAGCCAAACTGGTTAGGGCCTTAGTTGATCTTTTTTATTGCTCTGATAATAATGTTTTAGTAGACATTTTGTATTCCTGAAAATCATGAAGACTCATAACCAGAGTCTTTTTGAAACCAGAAGAAAATTATTGGTTCTTTCCAGTACCCAATATTCATCAGGGAATAATAATGTCATCTTATTATGTCAAATTCTGTAAACTACGCATTCTTTTTAAAGATAGATGATTGAAAAGAAGCATCTGTCTTCTCTTTTATGAGAATTGCTGCTAATATGAAAAATAAATAATTGTTTTCACAATGACAAGGAGAATGGCAGGAGGCAATGAGTAAATGAGAGATTTCAACAACAAAAAAAATGGTCAGGGGAGCATTAAATGCTTTGTAGGACGAGCATGCTCCCAGCAATCACGAAAGCAACCAGTGTGTCCTGTGGAATCTTGAAGGCAGAGGAGATTGAAAGGAAGACATGTTGCTGAAAACTATCATGTTTTTTGAAAAATTAAGAGTAAGGCAATGTACCCTTCACCCCTCAACTTGCATCCTGGCCACATGAAGTCAACAACTATTACTGTCCTTTCTACCACCATATGTTGCCTGTGATTGGATTTCATAGATCAATAATATATCACGTATGCTATGTGCCTTACTTCTTTTGCTCATCATCCATGTTGTTGGGTGATTAGAAGTTTGCTCCTTTATTGTTCAGTGGTATTCCATTGTTGTGTCTACTACCACCTATTTATTCATTTTCCTGCTGAAGGACGTTTTGGTTGATTCTAGAGCAAGACAAGTGTGAATAAAGCTGCTGTTCTGGTATGAATATTTCTGTAGCATGTTCTCATTTCCCTTGAGTAAGTAATCAGGAGTGTATTGCTGGCTCACTGTGTAGGAGTGTCATTAACAGCTTTGGAAGCAAACTGTTTTAAAAATTTGTTAGAAGTAGCCTTGCAAATGTAACCATTCTAGTGTGTGATGTGGTATCGTATATATATAATTTAAATTATTTATTGCTGAAAGTATTATATATGTCTCCTTTCCCCGCCCCCCATTGACCTCTCCCCAGCTGCTCCCATTCCCAGCACATGCCCTCACCCCCCTACTCTCTGTGTCCATTGGTTATGCTTATATGCATGCATACAAGTCCTTTGGTTGATCTCTTACTTGTCTCCTCCCACCCTAACCTGCCTTCCCTCTGAAGTTTGTTATTGTTTTAATTTGTATTTCTTTAATGACTAATAATGTTGAACACAATTTCATATTCTTATTAGAAATTCATATACCTTCTTTTGTGAAGTGCTTGTTCAGGTCTTTGGCCCTTTGATATTATTGGGTTGTCTTTTACTTATTGATATGTAGAAGGTTGTTTTATCTTAAAGACAGAAGTATTTAGTTTAATATATGTGTTGTGAACATTTTTTCTCAGTCTGTGGCTTGCCTTTCATTTTCTCAGCCATATCTATTTTTTTCAACCTTTTTCTTCTGAAAGTATTACATATGTCCCCTTCCCTCTCCCTGCCACCATTGACTTCCTTCAGCCTGCCCCTGCCCCTACCCCCCCTTCCTGCCCCAGGCCTTCAGCACCCTACTGTCTATGTCCATGGGTTATACATCTATGCATACAAGGTCTTTGGTTGTTTATCTCCCACCCACCCACCCTCCCCTGCATTCCATCTGAGATTCCCCACTCTGTTCCATGCTTCAAGTCTCTGGATCCGCTCTGTTCATCAGCTTATTTTGTTACTTAGATTCCACATATGAGTGCAATCATGTGATACTTGTCTTTCTGTGACTGAAGAGAGATTTTAAAATGTTTGATGAGTTCCAACTACCCATTCTTTCTCTTTTGTGCTTAATATTTTTAGTGTGCTATCTATGAAATATCTTCCTACCCCAAGTTTATGGAAATATTAAAAAACCGATGGGCCTTAGTTTGGATATTCTATTCTGCATGACTGATTTATTTGTCTATCTTAATTGGCTTGATAACTAAAGCTTATAGAAATCTTGAATTCAATTGGAAAAATATCGTCTTGATTTTTTTAGGTCTTTTGGTTGTCCACATGCCTTTTAGAACCCATTTAACCATGTGTATAAGAAAAGTCATTTGGATTTTATTAGATTTGCATTGCATCTATAGGTAAATTTGGTGAGATTCTACATGACTCGACACCTACATCCTTTGGTGAGAGCAAAAATGGGGAGACAAAGAAACCCCCAAAGGAAAAAAAGGAGGAATTGCCAGAAAAGTAGCTAAGTGAAATGAAGGCATGCAATATATCAGAAAAAGAATCCAGAATAAGGGCCATCCAGTTCATAAACTGATGGATGAAAAAAATCAACAACTTATAAAGAATCAAGAAAAAATAAAGGCTGATAAGCTGCAATAAAAAAACACCACGGAAAGTTTCAACAATAGACTAGGAGAAGTGGAGGACTGAATTAGCAAATTAGAAAAGAGGGAAGCAAAACACAACCAAACTGAACTGCAATTGGAGAAAAAAATTACAAGACAGGAGGAGAGCCTAAGGGAGCTTTGGAAAAACATAAAGCAAAGCAACACATGAATAATAGGGGTGCCAGAATGACAGGAAGAGGAACAAGGGTTAGAAAACCTATTTGAAAAAATAATGTCAGAAAACTTTCCTGATGTGGGGAAGAAAAAAGTCACACAAGCACAGAGTCCCAAACAAGATGAAACTGAAAAGACCCACACCAAGACACATCATAATTATGATGGCAAACGTTCAGGACTAAGAGAGAATCTTAAAGGCTGTAAGAGAGAGACAGAAATTTATGTGCAAGGGATCTCCCATTAGATTATCAAATGATTTCTCAAAAGAAACACATCAGGCCAGAAAGGAATGGAAGAAATTTACAAAGTGATGCAAAGCAAGGGGTGAATCCAAGAATACTCTATACAGCAAGGCTATCATTCAAAATTGAAGGGGAAATATGGAGCTTCACAGACCAGAAAAGGCTGGGGAGTTTATCACTACCAAGCCAGCAATGCAAGAAATGTTAAAGAGACTGGTGTAAAACAAAAAAATAAAAATGGAAGAAGGAACACAGGCACACAAAAAAAATGGCTACAAACAAGCACCTATCTATACTAATAAAAGGGAAATATGTTAATTAGACCGGACATCTTCCAGACATCCTTCTGGACAAAGCCATTGTGGCAGGGGCCAAGGCAAAGGGTGATCACGCCATCAGGGGAGAGAAGTTTGGGGTGATCAGACCGGCATAGGAGTGGTTAGGGGGTGAGATCAGGTTGGCAGGGGAACTGTTGGGGGCAATCAGGCGGGCAGGCAGAGGCAGTTAGGGGCAATTAGGCAGGCAGGCAGGTGAGTGGTTAAGAGCCAGTGGTCCTGGATTGTGAGAGGGATGTCCAACTGTGGGATTGTGCCTAAATCAGCAGTTGGACATCCCAGATTGGAGAGGGTGCAGGCTGGGCTGAGGGACAACCCCCACCCCCCAACAGTGCATGAATTTCATGTACTGAGCCTCTAGTCAATAATAACTTTAAATGTAAACAGACTAAATTCTCCAATCAAAAGACATCAAGTGGCTGAGTGGATAAAAAAAAAAAAATGACCCATATATATGCTGTCTACAAAAGAACCACCTCAGAACAAGGGACTAACAAAGACTGAAAGTGAAGGGCTGGAAAAAAATCTTTCAGACAAATGGAAATGAAAAAACGTTGGGGTAGCAACACTTATATCTGACAAAATAGACCTCAAAGTGAAGGCCATAAGAAGAGATAAGGAAGGACCCTCATAATACTAAAGGGATTGATTCAACAAGAGGATTGTTGTAAACATATATGCACCCAATGCAGGAGCACCCAAATACATAAAGAAACTCCTGGAAGATATTAAGGGAGAGAACAATAACAATACAATCATAATAGGGGACTTTAATACCCCATTGACACCACTGGGTAAATCCTCTAGACCCGTGGTTGGCAAACTGTGGCTTGCAAGCCTCATGTGGCTCTTTGGCCCCTTGAGTGTGGCTCTTTGTAAGCCATAGGAGTACCATAATTAGGTTAATAACAATTTACTTACCTATATAGTCTAAGTTTAAAAAATTTGGCTCTCAAAAGAAATTTCAATCTTTGTACTGTTGATATTTGGCTATGTTGACTAATGAGCTTGCCGACCACTGCTCTAGACAAAAAATCAGCAAGGAAACAGCAATCCTAAATGACTCACTAAACCAGATGGACTTAATTGACATCTTCAGAATATTTCACCCCAAAGCCATGGACTATATGTTCTTCTCAAGTGCACATGGGATATTTTCAAAGATAGACCACATATTGGGTCTATATGTGGAAAGGCAAAGTCTTTCCAAAATCAAGAAGATTGAAATCATATCAAGCAACTTCTCAGACCACAATGGAATAATATTAAAAATAAACTACAATAAAAACAATCAAAAAAATTAAAACACTTGGAAGCTGAATAGCAAGCTATTAAATGATGATTGGGTTACCAAAGAAATCAAAGAAAAAATTAAAAACATCCTGGAAATGAATGACAATGAGAACAGGACAATCCAAAACCTATGGTACACAGTGAATGCAGTCCTGGAGGGGAAATTTTTGGTTCTACAGGTCTTTCTAAAGAAAACACAAGAAAAAATGGTAATAAATCATCAAATTCTACAACAAAGAATTAGAAAGAGATCAAGAAGAAAAGCCCAGAGTGAGTAGAAGGAAGGAGATAATAAAGATCAGAGCAGAAATAAATAACATAGAGACCAGAAAAACAATAAAAAAGATCAATGAAACCAAGATCAGGTTCTTTGAAAGGATAAACAAGATTGATGAACCTCTAGCCAGGCTCACCAAGAAGCAAAGAGAGAGGACCCAAATAAACAAAATCAGAAACGAAAGAGGCAAAATAACAACAGACCCACAGAAATACAAAGGACTGTTAAAAAATACTATGAACAACTCTATTCCAATAAAGTAGACAACCTGGAGGAAATGGACTTATTCCTAGAAAAATACAACATTCCAAAACTCAATCAGAAAGAATCTAAAAAACTCAGTAGGCCGATAGCTATGGAGGAAATTGAAATGGTCATCAAAAAGCTTCCAGCAAACAAAAGCTGGGGGCCAGATGGCTTCACGGGGGAGTTTCAACAAACTTTCAAAGAAGAACTAAAACCTATCCTTCTCAGACTATTCCAAAAAATTCAAGAGGAACGAACACTTCCAAGCTCATTGTATGAAGCCAGCAATACCCTATTACCAAAACCAGATAAAGACAACACAATGAAAGAGAATTACAGGCCAATATCCCTCATGAACATAGATGCCAAAATCCTCAACAAAATCTTAGCAAATCGGATCCAGCAGTACATCAAAAAGATCATACACCATGATCAAATAGGATTTATCCCAGGGATGCAAGGATGGTACAATATCTGCAAATCAATAAATGTGATACATCACATAAACAAATTGAGAGATAAAAATCGCATAATCATATCAATTGATGCAGAAAAAGCATTTGACAAAATCCAACACCCTTTCTTGATAAAAATCCTCAGCAAAATGGGTAAACAGAGGGATCATACCTGAACATAATAAAGCCTTATATGAAAAACCTACAGCCAACATCATACTCAATGGGAAAAAACTAAAACCATTTCACCTAAGAACAGGAACGAGACAAAGATGCCCACTTTCACCACTCCTGTTCAACATAGTACTAGAAGTGTTAGCCATAGCAATTAGACAAGAAGAAGAAATAAAAGGTATCCAAATTAGAAAAGAAGACACAAAACTGTCATTCTCAGATGACATGATACTGTACATAAAAATCCCTAAAGACCACATCAGAAAATTATTAGACTTAATAAATGAATTCGGCAATGTAGCAGGATACAAAATTAATGCCAAGAAATCTATGGCATTTTTATATATCAATAGTGAATTTACAGAAAGAGAGATTTTTAAAAAATCCCATTTACTTTCACACCAAAAAACTTAAGATACCTAGGAATAAACTCAACTAAGGAGGAAAAAGACCTGAAGTCAGAAAACTACAGGACACTGAAGAAAGATATAGAGGACGACATAAACAGATGGAAGAACATATCATGTTCATGGATTGGTAGAATCAACATCATTACAATGTCCATACTACCCCAAGCAATCTATAAATTCAATGCACTTCCCATTAAAATACCAACGGCATATTTCACAGACCTAAAACAAACTCTCCAAAAATTCTTCTGGAATAAAAAAGACCCTAAATAGCTGCAGCAATCCTGAGAAAGAAGAACAAAGTAGGAGGGATCTCAATAGTAGATATCAAGCTGTATTACAAAGCCACTGTTCTCAAAACTGCCTGGTACTGGCACAACAACAGACACATAGACCAAAGGAATAGAATAGAGAACCCAGAAATTGGCCGAAACCACTATGCTCAATTAATATTTGACAAAGGAGGCAAGAACGTACAATGGAATCAAGACAATCTCTTCAATAAGTGGTGTTGGGAAAACTGAATTGGACAGATATATGCAAAAAAATGAAACTAGACCATCAACTTACACCATATAAAAAAATAAACTCAAAATGGATAAAGGACTTAAACATAAGACAGGAAACCGTAAAAATATTAGAGGAATCCACAGGAAGCAAAATCTCAGACATATGCCAAAGCAATATCTTCACCGATACAGCTCCTAAGGCATTGGAAACTAAAGAGAAAATAAACAAATGGGACTACATCACAATAAAAAGCTTCTGCATAGCAAAATAAACCATCAACAAAACAACAAGAAAGCCCACTGCATGGGAGAACATATTTGCCAATGTTATCACTGATAAGGTTTTAATCTCCAACATCTACGGGGAACTCATACAACTTAACAACAGGAAGATAAACAACCCAAGCAAAAAAATGGGCAATGGACCTAAATAGATACTTATCAAAAGAGGACATCAGGAAGGCCAAGAGACATATGAAAACATGTTCACAGTCACTATTCATACAAGAGATGCAAATCAAAACATCAATGAGATACCATCTCACACATGTCAGAATGGCTATCATCAACAAATCAACAAATGACAAGTGCTGGCAAGGATGCAGAGAAAAAGGAACCCTCATGCACTGCTGGTGGGAATGAAGACTGATATAGCCACTGTGGAGAACAGTATGAAGTTTCCTCAAAAAACTGAAAATGGAACTCCCATTTGACCCAGTGATCTCACTTCTAGGAATATATCACAAGAAACTAGAAACACCAACCAGAAAGGATATATGCACCCCTATGTTCATAGCAGCACAATTTACAATAGTTAAGATTTTGAAACAGCCAAAGTGCCCATCAGAAGATGAGTGGATTCAAAAACTGTGGTACGTCTACACACTGGAATACTACACTGCAGTAAAAAAGAAGGAATTCTTACTATTTGCAACAGCATGGATGTAACTAGAGAGCATTATGCTATGGGAAATAAGCCAGTCAGAGAAAGATAAATATCACATGATCTCACTCATTTGTGGAATGTAATGAACAACATAAACATATGAACAAAAAACAGATCCAGAGACAGAGAAACATCGATCAGATTGTCAAACCTCAAAGGGGAGGGTGTGGGAATTGTATATATGCATATAAGCCTAACCAATGGACACAGACACCAGGGGGGTAAGGGCATGAGTGGTAGGGTGGGGGGGCAATGGTGGGATAAGGACACATATGTAATACCTTAATCAATAAAGAAAAAAAAAGAAATAACAAAAAAATAGCAATCATGAAGAGTATGTCCTCAGACAATAAGGGAATTAAAATAGAAATCTAATCTAATAAAAGACAAATAATCAAATTGGCCGTACCTTCGCTATGCCTTAAGCCACGCCCACCAGCCAATCAGAGCAACTATATGCAAATTAATCCAGCCAAGATGGTTGCCGGCAGCCATGGAGCTGGAGTGAGCAGGATGCTTGGTTGCTCCAGTGATGGAGGAAGCCAAGCTTCCCACCTGCTGTGGCTGGCTCTGAGCTCCACTGAAGGCAACAAAGTTTCAATTATAGAATGTAAATAAATCCCAGAATGAAAAAAAGAAAAGAAAAAGAGGAGAGGCTGGGAGCTTCCATCACCGGGGGGCTTGGCCAGCCTGAAAACAGCCCTCAGTCCCTCACCCAGACTGGCCAGGAACCACAGTGGGGACCTTCCTCAAAGGGGGTGTGGCCAGCCTGAAAACAGCCATCATCCCTTCACCCAGGCTGGCCAAACCTCCATGGGGTGAGAATTCCCACTGGGTTTTTTTTACCAGCCTGCTACAGCCATCAGCCACTCACCCTGGCTGGCCAGGCACCCCAGTGGGACCCCCACCCTGATCCAGCACACTCTTCAGGGCAAACCAGCTGGCCCCCACCCATGCACCAAGCCTCTATCCTATATAATAAAAGGGTAATATGCAAACTGACCCTAACAGCAGAAAGACTGAGAAGACTGGTCACTATGACACACTCTGACCACCAGGGGGCAGACACTCAATGCAGAAGCTGACCTTGGTGGTCAGTGGGCTCCCACAGGGGGAGCTCTGCTCAGCCACAAGCAAGGCTGATGATTGCCAGTACAGCAGTGGTGGTGGGAGCCTCTCCCATCTACTCAGCAGCACTAAAGATGTCCAACTGCAGCTTAGGCCTGCTCCATGCTGGCAATTGGACATCCCCAGAGGGCTCCTGGGCTGCCAGAGGGATGTCTGATTGCCAGCTTAGGCCCATTCCCCTGGGGAGTGGGCCTAAGCCAGCAGGTGGTCATCCCTGGAGGGGTCCCAGACTACAAGAGGGCACAGGCCGGGCTGAGGGACCCCGCCCCCTGCCCTGAGTGCACAAATTTTTGTGCACCGCACCTCTAGTTAATTATAGAGAGCTATAATTGAAACTCTTTAAATATTTAGAGATTGAAAAATATACTTCTAAATAAGATGAGTGAAACAAAAACCTCAAGAGATCTTTTAAAAATTATTTGAACTAAATTAAAATGAACATGCATTTCATCAAAATTTGGTGATATAGAAAAAGCAGTGATTAGTGGGAAATATATTATTTTAAATGCATGTATTAGAAAAGAAGGAATATCTGAAATAAAAATCTAAGTCTTCAGCTTAGAAAACTAGAAATACAAGATCACAAAAAGAACAATTTAAAACTAAAATAGAAGAAAGGAAATAAAATAAAAATTAATTAGAAAGAAATAAGTGAAATGAACCTAGGAAAACTAGAGAAAAACACACAAAACCTAAAGCTGGTTCTTGGAAAAGAATAATAAAATTGATAGGCTTTTATACAGGCTAATAAAAATAAGAGAAAAGACATAAATTACCAATATTAGAAGTGTAAGTAGGATCATCATAACTAATCTCACGACATTCAAAAGATAATGAAATCTATGAATAAATCTATGCCAACCAATTTGATAACAAATAGTATAGGCCAAATCTTTGAAACATACAAACTACCAAAACTCACTCAAGGAGAAATAGATAATTTGAATAGGCTTCTACCCCTTTGAAAAAAACCTTGAATAAGTAATTCATAACTTTGAACAGATTCAGGCCCTGGTGTTTTCAGTGAGTTCTACACACATTTAAAGAAGAAATGATGCAAATTCTCCAAAATCTTGTTCAGAAAACAGAAGCAGAGGGAACACTTCTTAACTCATGAAGAGTATGTCCTCAGACATAATCCAGCAAAACTGTGTCACCATAAGCAGATAAAGGCAAACTATAAACCAATAGCTCTCACAAGTATTGAAGTAAAAAATTTCAACAAAATATTAGCAACTTTCATCCATCAATGTATAAAATATTATACCCATGACCAAGTGGAATCTATTTCAGACATGTAAGGATGGTTTAATATTCCAAATCAATCAATGGAATCCACTATGTCCAGAGGCTAAAGAAGAAAAATAAAATGATGATATCAATTGCTATAGAAAATTTATTAGACAAAATCAAACACCCACTCATGTAAAAACTAGAAACAGTGAGGAACTTTTTCAACTTGAAGGAAAACATCCACCAATAACTTGTAGCTGATACTATACTTACTGTTAAAAACATGCACTTTCCACCTAAGATCAGAGATGTCCCCTTTTAAAACTCCTATTCAACATTGTAGTAAAAGGCATAGTAAATTTAAAAAAAAAAAAAAAGAAAGAAAGAAAAGGAAGTTAAAAGTGTAAAGTTTGGGAAGGAGCAATAACAGTGTTTGCAGATGACATGATTGTCTATGTAGAAAATCCTAAAGAATTGACTGAAAAAAATCTCCTAAGACTATTAAATAAATATAGCAAGGATGCAAGGTAACATTCAAATGTTAGAATTTTTTGTATACACCACCAATGAAAAATTGGAATTAGATAGTAAATAAAACAATACCATTCATAATAGCACCAATATAATGAAAACCCTAGGTTTGTACATAAGAAAATATGTACAGGATTTTAATGTAGAAAATTATTCTAGAAAAATAAGAATTTTATTTTACAGAATAAGAGTAACTATTTTGGTTTAAAGATTCAAAGTCTACTAATCAACAAGTGTTGAACAGTGTGATAAAGGAAAACTCAAGTTAAATGATTTGTTTGAGATATGAAAACCTAGAATGATATGGTTTTAAATTAAATGCTAACAATTACACAAATATTGATGAAAATGAATTTCAGAATTTAAAAGTAACACTGGTTGAGTGAAATCAGACCCTATGATGCCTTATAAACCAGTACAAAAATCAAAAGAGTAAAACATAGCTTGAATTTTTAGAGAGAAAAATCGAAGGAAAATATTATGGAATTCTAAAAGTTAAAACAAAAAATAAATTATAATAGTAAACGTTATATTATTTAAAACACTAAATGTGAATGAGGTCAGCATCATAGCAGAGTGAGGTAAACTACTTGGTTTCTCCCCTTGAAATCACAACAAGTTGGACAACTCTAATTCCAAAAAGGACTCCCTGCTCAACACACAAATATGTCTGTGAGACCCACACCTTGAGACATCTGAAGGTGGGTGTATTGGAACCAACAGAGCAGGCAGGACTGGGGGTAGGACAGAAAGGAGTAGCAAATGCAGCCAGGAACTTGGTGGGGCCTCAGAAGACATGGTAACAGATGAAGAATTGAAATGCAGGGCCTGAGGAGCAGAAGCAACATTTCCGGTCTGGGTGGCCAGCACATACATGGTGAACCCATTGCAAGTGGTGGAGATTCAACAGAGAGGTGTGGCAGCTGCAGTACCGAAGCTGCCATTACCAGCCAGAAAACAAAGCCACAGATGTGCATACCCACTTCCCCTCACCCTCCCAGAGCTTGCAACAGCACCAGGGTGTCAGGACACAATGCAAACGCTCAGCAGCTTGGATGGCCTGAGAAGCAAGACCCTCCTTCTGGCCTGAGTGGCCAGAGCACTCTATAGCTAAACCCAGAGACAGGAGCAGAGATGCAGAGATGAGGGAGCCAAGTTCTGGCAGTCACTGTTACTAGGAAAAGAATACAGGCAGACACAAACCCACCCTACCCTCACGCCCCCACCCATTGCAGTGGAACCTGGTGGAGGCAGCTGGGACACCTCAGATTGCACAGCACTGGTGGCAGCCTCTGGCTACAGGAGGCAGCACCGGGATCCCCCAGGCATGGGCTCCCATCAGCCACCACATGGGGGTAGTGCTCTGAGACCAACATGACTCAGTCACAGAGGGGACACCCATCCCCTCTTGGGAAATACCGGGCATTTTCCATGGCCAAGGCTACACAGCCCCACCGAGGTACCGGAAGTCCCAGCAGTGCAGGTGAGAAAAAACAAAAACTTGTGCTACTGCACCAATTGCTGGGACACAAAAGACACCTTCAAACTGTACGTCATATGCCAAGAAATTCAGACAGGAAATGTGAAAAAAATTTCACTCGGACAAAGACAGTGCAAACTGGGGGAGAAAAGAGAGCTGCCCAGGATAAGCATGAGAAATGGGTTGTAAAACTAAGGCCGGTGTGTGATAAAGAGAGTGTACACGAAAATACAGATGGAGTCAATGTGGAGGAATAACCTAGGGGGTGAGGAAGATGTCCACCAGGCACTTAACATCACACAAACTCCTAAAAAAATAAAGCAACATTGTGCCGATGGACTGATATAAAACGTGGTTTTATAGTCAGATTTGCAGACTGTTGAAGGAAATTAAGGTACACCCTCAAATATAAACACAATAAACTTTTAATTAGGAATAACAAAGCATGATAAATTATAAAAAATGAAATAATTTTCATAGAACTAGGTTTGAGACAACCATTATGAACAGAAAGTTCAAAAGCTAGAGATGATTCGTTAGGGACAGATAAAGCTGTGAAGGCTAATGTCGCAACAATTGGAAGAATAGTTTTGCCCACAAGTTAAAAAAAGAATATAGTTTTGAAGATACTAGGGAAAAAGATCCCCCTGAAGTAAGGGTAGAACTGAACCTGCCACCTTAAGAACATGAAAACTGTGGTTAAAGACGGTGTGCGTGGAGTTCAGCAGTAACTTTCCTCATTGCTCCTATTTATTCACTAGAAGCCTGATGCATGAAATTTATGCAAGAGTAGGCCTTCCTTCCCCCAGCTGCCGGCACTGGCTTCTCTCTGGCACCCGGAACCTGAGCTTCCCTAGCAGCTCCGGCTTCATCCAGAAGGACTCTGGTCTAATTAGCATATTATGCTTTTATTATTATAGATAATAACCAGGGTATATCTATCTCAAAAATCAATACTATAATGTCTGTAATTTAAATTTCAAGCTTTAATAAGATAGAAGTCACCAAAAACAAAGAAAAAGAATAGGAAAGTAAACTTACAACTTTCAGAATATTCAGCAAATTTTCCCTTATCAAATAAATGACAATCATATCAATGATAACATTGGCCAGAAATAATGCAGCATCTCAACCAAGAAGCAATTTAAATGGTCAATAAATACAAAACACTGTTCCTCCTCTCATGTAATCAGAAAATACAAATTAACAAAATGAATCTCTGTATCTAGCACCTATGTGAAAATGCATGTTGACAGATGATTCATCTCATTCAGTATTGTTAGGGGAATATATTGGTTCAGTTACTTGGAAGGAAACTTAACAGAATCTGTAAACAAGTAAGTATTAGTACTCTTTGCCTCAACAATTTGATTTTTTGGTCATTGACACCAGATAAACTTATGTAAATCTGTAAAAGAAGAGAGAACTATATAATTGTTGTTATCACAGGTTGTTGAAATAACCTAAGTGTTTGTTAATGGAGGAGAATGGCTTAAAAATTATGGCATATTGATTCCATGGAGTAGTATACAGAGTAAAAAAGAATGAGGGAGCCTGGCCAGCATAGCTCAGTGGTTGAGTGTTAACCTATGAACCAGGAGGTCATGGTTCGATTGCCAGTCAGGACACATGCCCAGGTTGTGGTCTCAATCCCCAGTGTGGGTCATGCATGAGGCATCCAATCAATGATTCTCTGTCATCATTGATGTTTCTATGTCTCTCTCCCTCTCCCTTCCTCTATGATATCAATAAAAATATATCAAAAAAAGAATGAGGGAGATCAGTATGTTTATTAAAGTGAAAAGGTCTCTAATATTTTCAATACTAAAATAACTGAAAATACAAAATGCAATAAAATCCCATTTGTTTAAAAACAAGACACAAATTATGTATTTTGGAAAATCAATTATATGTGTAAATGCAGAGAAAGTGATATGCGCCCACAACACTCAATAGGACCTGGACTGAGAGCTTCAGGTGGGTGGCACATGAAGGGGACTTGCCCCTCTACACATTTGCATGTCATTTGAAACTTTATGAACAAGAGGTTAAATATAATTCTTCAGTATTAAAAAAGTTAAACATATTAAGTAATGTTATTTCTAACCGATTACAAAAGAAAAAGATTGAATTTTTGGCCTTTTCCTTGTCAGAGGTATAATGCATTATCGAGCAGAAACTCAAAGTACAGATGAAAATACTCAGCCTGCACTAGGCTTTCATTTCTTGGTCCTTCCTCTTACTTTTACTCCTTTAGGTCAAGATCCCTGGAGGGAGAATCCAGACCCCAAGGCAGAGACAAGAATAAACCCATAGCTGACCTGGCCACAGATCAGGTATAAGACCATTGCACCCAGATTTGAAAATGTCATGTGTTCACCCTGAATTTTGTACTTTCTAAAGTTTTTTTGTTGAAATGACCTAGCTGAAGTAAGAGGAAGCCTGAGGGAAATGAGAAGGTTCATAGGTCATGAGAAAAGAACAAATCACTGTCTCAAAGCGTCAGAAAGTACAGTAGAGTCCTGATGGGCTGCCAGCTGAGCAGTAGCTGTAAGACAAGAGTCCTGTGGGTTGTGGCAGTTGAAATCAAAACACAGTTGTCTCTTCCTAGTTCTAAGATTCAATTCCTTCACTATCTATTCCTGCATTACATTACATTGCACATAAGCATCCTTGCAAAGCAGGACAGATGTCAAGGTTTAGAGGAGTGTGTAATGATACACACTAAAGCAGTACTACAGCCAGAGAGAAAATTAAAGGTAGGGAGACAGAGACTGACCTGGTGCTGAGGTCGCTGCCCCCACTGGCCATTGTCCTGCTGTGGGCCCTGCCTGGACCTCTGATCCTTCCAGTCTCCCCAGCCTAGGCCCGCTGTGGCTGCAAAGCCCTGAGCAGGAAGTGTGTAAAAATCACCCATGGAGGGCTCCACCCAAATGGGGAAATGAGAAGTGAAAGGAACTTTTTGAGTGTTTTCAAACACTGTCTCCCTCCTCCTGCAGCCCGACAGTGAATCTCAGCCATCATAACATGTGGCAGCAGGAATGGAAGACAAAAACAGTTAGTCAGGACCTGGAGGCCAGGGGAAGAGCAGCCCACAGGAATCCTCTTGTTTGTATATAGACACCAAAAACAGGGAAGTAGCTGGAGCTATAGAGCCTGGAACCCTAAAAATCAGGACAGACAGTGACTGGGGAGGGACATGGAACAAAGGGCATAGCAAAGAGGGGGGCTTCAGCAGCCTCAGCAGAAGCAGCTTCCATTCAGATGTCACTGATAGTCTTATGGGGACTTTCTTGCATGTGATAAGTCACCTTTTCTTGCTGCTTTTAAAATTCTCTCTTTGGCTTTGACTTTTGACAATTTAATTGTAAAGTGTGTCTGTGTAGCCCTTTTCAGTTTCTACCTGTTGGGTCCATTGTGCTTCATGAAAGGAAAAGTCAATTTTGCTCCCTAAACATGGGAAGTTTTTAGCCATTATTGTTTTAAATAGACTTTCTGTCCTTTTCTTAACTTTTGCCTTTGGAATTCCCATAATCTATACGAATAAAAGGGTAATATGCTAATTAGACCAGATAGACCAGATGTCTTCCTGACAAAGCCACAGTGGCGGGGCCAAGGCAGAGGTGGTTAGGAATGATCAGGAAGGCGGGCAGGCAGAGCGGTTAAGGCAATCAGGCCGGCAGGGGAGAGCAGTTAGGGGTGATCAGGCTGGAAGGGGAGAGTGGTTAGGGGTGTTCAGGCTGGCAGAGGAGAAGTAAGGACATCAGGCAGTCAGGCAGAGGCAGTTAGGGGTGATCAGGCAGGTAGGCAGAGGCAGTTAGGGGTGATCAGGCAGGTAGGCAGAGGGGTTAGGGGTGATCAGGCAGGCGGGCAGGTGGGTGGTTGTGAGAGGGATGTCTAACTGCTGGTTTAGGCCTGATCCTGTGGACATCCCCTGAGGTGTCCCAGATTGGAGAGGGTGCAGGCCGGGCAGAGGGACCACTCTCTACCACCCCCTACCCAACCCATGCACGAATTTCACGCACTGGACCTCTAGTGAGTATATGATTTTCTTAATAATGTCTCACAAATCCTATCGGCATTCTTCACTCTTCTTTCCTTCTCTGAATAAATACTTTTAAATAACCTATCTTCTAGTGCAATGATTTTTTTTCTTCTATTTGTCGAGTCTGCTGTTAAATCTCTATTAAATTCTTCAGTTCAGTTATTGTATTCTTCAGTTCTAGGATATTTTTATAGTTTCTTTTTCTTTTTGGTGAGCTTCTTATTTTGCTCATTTGTTTTTCTATTTTATTGAGTTGTCTATAATGTCTTGTAGTTCACTGAATTTCTTTCAGAGGATTATT
The DNA here is from genome assembly GCF_014108235.1 of Myotis myotis. Classification (NCBI taxonomy): domain Eukaryota; kingdom Metazoa; phylum Chordata; class Mammalia; order Chiroptera; family Vespertilionidae; genus Myotis; species Myotis myotis. The sequence continues at coordinate 30,320,981 of NW_023416390.1, read as the reverse complement.
CTGAAGTGTTTTTCAGATAATTTATCTATCCACATTTCTTTAGGGGTAGTTATTAGAGCTTTTTAGTTTTTTTTAGTGTACTGTTCACCTGAATCTTCATGATCCTTGATTTCTTGTGTTAGTATCAGTGCATATATGTAAGCAATCTCTTCTTCCAGACCTACAGGTACACTTCATCAGGAAAATCCCTTCATTAGTCAGCTCAGGTTGAAATACAGTACAGGAGAGCTGGTAGCATCCATGGGAAGATGGGGCATGTCATCACAGTCTCAGTTGGGAAGGCTAGGGCCTGTGCTCTGAGGTTGCTGCTTGGATGATGGCTGAGCTCTGTGGTTTGGTGGAAGTATAGGTTGGGCTCCCTGATCAGGCACAACTGCTGGCTGTGCTCTGGGACTTGATGAGTCTACTTGCTGATCTCAGCAATCACCTCTTGTTGAATGAGGTTTCAGGCTGTGTTTTGTGGTATGGTGGTGCCAGTGGTTGGACTCTGCATTTGGTCAGGGTTACAGGCTGGGTTCTGCTGCTAGACTGAGTTATAGATCTGGTTCCATATATCAACTGAACTAAAAGCTTGCTCCCATGGCTGCCTGGGTTCTCTGATTAAGCCTTCTAAATAGCTAGGACTGGAACTATACCCTGCAGTGCTTCTCTGGTTAGGCATGGTAGTAGAATGGGTTCCTTGGTTGGTATGTTCTGACTGAGGACCCAAATCAGATAAAACTCCCAACTGAGCTCTGGCTAGATGGAACCATTGGCTTGGTCCTCAGAAGGGCAGAACTACTACTTGGGATATCACCTTAGGGACCACTACAAGCAAGAATGCAGCCTAACCTAGGTTTTTCCTAAACCATATTGCTAAAACATATGGAGATGTAAAGGGGATTATAAACCTTTCAACCTTCAATCTTTGCAGTGTCACCAACCTCTGTCATTCCCTCCTTCCTAAGAAATGCAATACTGCTTTGAGTCTACTGTTCACCATGTAAAAGTTCTATTTCAGAGCCTTTCATTTGGTCTTTCCTAGGACAGTCATTGTTATTTCATAGGTTAAGAAATGAATGGTTAATAAAACAATTTGTTTGTCCTGATTATACGTTTGGTGTTTGGGAAATGAATGCTGGGTGGCTCTATGGATTGAGTGGACTCACTGTGGGATGGACATGACCTTATCTCCATGTAGTCTAAGAGGGGCCACTATGGTGTCTTGGGTCCCAAGGTATCAACTCATATACTGTATCAATAACTCTTAAAATTTCTGTGAGTTTTCTTTGTCTCGCATATAGTTACTTGAATAAATGGCTAAAGGTGCCTTTAGTGAAGAACTCATGGGATTACTATTGTGTACATTGCACAGTCCTTTCTTATAAGAACTGCCATCAACAGCTTCTGGGTCAAGAATTGGCTGAGGCCTGGAAAGTGGGTAAGGAATGTTGTCTTTTCATTGAAGTAATACTTCAACCATCTGATCATCTATAATCTCTTTTGATGACATATAAAAAGCAATATCCTTGTTAACTGCTCATGTGTCTTGCCTGTAAGAATAGTGTCTTCTAGTAGCTAATTTCTTAGACATCTATGGGCCAGGGTCCCTGGTTGTGATTCTAAGCTTGCTGCCCATTATACAAATTAATCATCAATTAATACTGCACCTTAGCTTCAGTTATTCTGGAGACCTATCACTGAATTTGTTACTAGGGAATCCAGCTCTGTAAATTATTCCTACATTTTTCCAACCTACATAGTACAGTCTGGACTGAGCATTTCAAGGATGCAGCTGCTGTCTCAGCAGTGCATTCCTTATTGCCTTGTTAGGTGGTGTCTCTGAGGCATCTGAGGACACAGTAACCTGATGGATGGAATATCTAGTTTTAGAGAGTAGAGCCACGATATCTTCTTAAGACTTTGGATCCCCCCTTTAAATGATCAGCCCTGGAAAGTCTTGTATTTCTTAGTCCACTTCATCTGGTGTGCACTGTGCTATAGCAAGCCTCTAAGAGCCACGTGGGAGCATATTAGAATCATTGCCTTTGGACCTTGCCAGGCTAATTAAGCTCTGTGGCCCAGAAGAGTGTGCCTGTATGAACATCCCCCATCCATATTTTATATTCTAACATAGTTTTTCCAGTATTCACTTCCACACACAATCTCCTGACTGTTGTTAGTACATGTGGGTTAGACCTGCAGCTCTGTTGGAGTAAATTTCTCTTCAGCTAGCAGGCTCATCTAGTATATTCCTAGTTTGGTCATGATAACTCTGAATAATCTTAGTTCAAGGAAGATGGTGGGCAGGGCAGTGGTCTGTATAGCAACAGGGGCAGGGGTCTCTTTTGAGGGACAGTGGATTCAGAAGGATGTAGAGTTCAGAGTTCTCAGAAAGCCACTCTGAGTTTCAGGTCTTCATGCTTTCTTTATCAGGGATTTGACTTTGGCACAAGAGGCCAACCTGAACTTAGAATTCAGTCTTCTCTGAAGTTCTATCATTCTTTTTTTTATTATTTTTAAATCCTCACCTGAGCCCATGGCATGACAGAGGAAGACAGAGAGAAACATAGATATGAGAGAGAAACATCAATCAGTTGCCTCCCATACACATCCTGACGCGGGATTAAACCCATAGCTCAGGTATGTGCCTTGACAGGGAATCGAACTGACAAATATTTCTCTGCACAGGAGGATGCTCAACCAACTGAGACACTCAAGGTGGGCAGAAATTCGGTCATTCTTAAAATGAGGGCATGTACCAGAATTCCATATGGTGTACCTTCCAGTTTCAGGTGGTAATCCTATATAATAAAAGCCCAATATTCTAAGTGTCTGGTCCACCAGTTGGCCATTCAACCAATCAAAGTGTAATAGGCTAATGAAATGCTAAGGCCACTCAACCACTCGCTATGATGTGCACTGACCACCAGGGAGCAGACACTCCAACTGATAGGTTAGCTTGCTGCTGGGGTCTGGCTTATCAGGACGAAGCGAGATGGGCTGGACATGCCCTGGAGCCCTCTTGGGGTCCCTCCTCAGTTGACCAACCTCCTGCATCTCTCCCTGGTCCTGATTCTGCACCATGGGGTTTCTTGGCCTGGCCTTCACGCTATCGCAATCCGGGACCCCTTGGGGTTTTGGAGAGCCAGTTTTGGCCTGATTCTGCAGGCCAGGCCCAGGGACACCACTGGTGCACGAATTTGTGCACTGAGCCTCTAGTTACTATATGTGAGCCTGTCATGCACTCTTTTAAACACTTTAATGGAGCTTAGAAATAGCCATCTAGCCAGGCCTGTGTTGCTCAGTGGTTGAGTGTCGACCCATGAACTAGGTCACAGTTGGATTGCAGTCAGGGCAAATGCCTGGGTTGTGGGCTCAATCCTCAGTAGGGGGAGTACAGCTGTTGTATGATTCTATCTCTCCCTTCCCCCCTCTCTCTCTGAAATCAATAAAACCATATTTAAAACAGGTTTTTAAAAAAGTAATAGTCATCTAATTACACAGTTCTTATAGTTACTATTTCTTTGTAAATGCTAGACCACTGCATCAGTACCTCTTCCTCTATATCTCATTCAGTTTCCTACGGGAGAATATTTTTGCAACAGCACTGTTTTAGTACCCCATGGATTATCAATATTCTATCTGTTATCATCTAGATAGACAGTGATCCAACTCAGAACTCCATCCTTAGGGCTGGCTTGCTACGATGATTATGTGATGTTGGGTTCCATAAAAACAAAGCCTGAGATAAAGTTTCTTCATTAAGTGATTTATTGTGAGAATTCTCTCATGAGGAGGAGGGATAAGGGAAGCAGGATACCACAGTGAGAAATGCTAAGCAAGGATGTGGTCATAGCACAGGAACATGAATCATTCACATGGTTAGTTCAGACTTGGTGCTGGGAACGAACCTCTAGCACAAAGAGATGTAACCTTCAAGTGACTCTGCCTACATTTGGCCCAAAGCAATATATTGGGGAGAGGTGTGATCAGCAACCAACACTCATAGCAGCTGGGGGATGAAAAATCTGCCTGAAAGCAGGATTTTCCAGGGTATCAAGAGCATCCACTACACAAGTGAACTGTTCTGATTTGTTTTCTGGATAGCAAAGACGTCTTGGAAATTCTTAAATTCCTCCTCTGTTAGGTCTGAGTCATTGTGCTGGGGAAAGAAAGCAACACAGAGACAAATATTATGACACTCAATATCAGTGTCATTAGACAACTTACATTTGAAAAGTTCAGGACTCTTGTCTTAAACACCTAAGTTACATTAACCAGGTTAAGTTAGGAACTCAAGCAGCTAAGAGTAATTTTTGTTTCCAATGAGTGTGATTACACCTTGCTGTCCAGACAGAAATGGGGAATTACTACTACACTGAGGACTCTCAGTCATTGGCTTTGGGTTGTTTCTTTCAGTGAGAGTTAGAAAAGCAATCTAATGTCTTGTAACAATCAAACTTTACACACGTACAATCAGTGATCCTCCTTTTAGGTGGCCACTTCTATTCCCCTCTGGTGACATGTTATATGGTTCATTTATATGCGAAGAAATCTGCAGTTTGGGGCCTCTGAGAGGTCTGATTGAGTATATTTCGGGAGATTTAAGAAGGATAGCATGACTTTAGGAAGCAATTTTCTCCTTAGGTTTGGAACAGGGAGGACACCACTGTCCTCAATGGATACCTGTCACCTTTGAGGAGAGGAATGAGCTCTCAGGAGCCTGGAGTCTGGTTGCAGGGACAACTCCTTATTCACTGTTATTCTCTCTGGTGAGCTTAAATCCTCAATTAAAAACCCAGTCACTTCCTGAATCCTTGCTGTTTAGGCTTGCCATAGGATGAGGGAAACTCTAAAATTTCCTAGCACCAGGAAATGTGGGCAGAGTGACTTAATGGAAAGAAAATGAAATGGAAGCAGGGAGAGCCAATTATCCTGGGGTCCTCAAAAATGCGATCCATGTCCAACACAAACTCCTCCACTCGGAGGTAACATCTCTCAATTAAACTCTTCTTGATTTCGTCCAACGTCCTAAGTTCCTCTAGGCATTGAGAAGCCTTTTGAACCTGGGGAAAAATATACCAATAGGAGCATTACAGACACAGGTCAATGTCTGCCTTCTGTAGATTCCCATAAAATCCAGAAGAAATACAAGGTAAATGAAAAGACAGCTTGCATGCTCTCCCTCCCATGGGCTTCATATCACAGATCCTACAGTGAACATGTCAAGGTGGGTAACATTACTGAAGCTTGTAATCGTGGTTTGTTGTTACTCACATAATGTTCGTGTGGAATATTCAGAAAAATTTTGCTCTCTAAATGGTAATAGACCTTTAGGAGTAGGAATTCACATTTCTGCAAAAGAAGGAGACTATGAATGAAAAGCAGCTTGGAGAGAATGGGCGCATATGCATGCCCAGACAGATGCATGACCACAGTAATCTTCTGGAAGTTTCCCCGAACAGGGATTGCTCCTAACATGGAATAGCTAAGTTTTTTCTTTCTTTATTTTCTTCTTTCTCTATTCCCGTAAGCAGGTTCTGGTGAGTTTTCAGCATGGTTGAGGCATGGTCAGAAGAGAAGACACCCTTTGAAACCCTTGCCTTCACCTATGACTTTTCTTATGTGTGCTGAAAGGAGATGTCTTGGGTTAAATTCAACTCACTGACTTCTCTTCCGGCCCCATCTGTCTCTCCAGACTTCAGATTCACTATAACACTGCTGACTTCTTGAAGACACTTGTATTGTGCAGAATGTACATTTCCAATGGAACCTGTAGTTTAGCAAGGCAAGCCCCAGAAATACCTCTGTTCCCATGGCTGCCACTGACCTCCTTTCAGGAATGGCTGATGGGCACAACCAGGGAATGAGGGGTCACCTCCCAGATTCTCCAGGACTCTCATGTGAAAACCCTGCTCCCTAGAGTAGCAGCAGCAGTTTATTGGGTGAATGATAGTGTCTGGGTGAGTGATGGCCTCCCCTTTCCCTTTAAGAGCTGCTGGGAGCACAAGGAGCCCTGCCCACCAAGCCAGATTGTCAGAGAGTGGGCCTTAATTCCTGTGGGCCTTGTGTCTCTATTACCCTGTTGAGAAGATGGCAACATGAAGAAAAGTGTCCTTGTTTCCTGCCTTTTCAGAATAAGCACAGAACACAAATAACTGGTATTTGCGCTCCTGTGAACAGGAGTCTGAGGTGGGAAAGTTCTGGAAAGAACAGTAGTGGTATGTAGGCAAAGGACCCAGCCATCAGTCTCAACCTCCCTGGAGAAAGAGGGTGAACATTACCCTCCTGTTGACTATCTTTAAACAGTTCCCGGCATCATACCTCTGGATCCTGTACCCCTCATCCTGCTCTTTCCCCATCAAAACACAAGGAGAGACTGTATTGGGAGTGTGCATGGCAGGAAGAAGGTCCATAGAAGAAGAGGGGTGTGCATCTCACAAACCTCTTAGATTCCACAGGTGGGATGTGACAGTCCTCATGAAAGAAGCTGAAACACCAGCTGCAGTTGAAGAGCTTTCCTTCATCTCCACAGATCTTGCATTTCTCTGCATTTTCCAGCTAGAAGATAAAACAATGTCTGTATCCCCAGTGAGACCCTGAAGACCAGCGTTGTGGGAATCTGGAACTCATTGCCTTTGTAAGAACCTGCACGGACAGTTATGTGTTTCTCCCTGAGCTGTGAACCAACTACATGGAATAGAGGTTTCAGAAAAAAAAACCCTTGGTCTGTGGTGAAGTTCAGGAGGAGTGGCCTTTGTGATTAGGAAAGGTTTTGCTGTAAAACCAGAGCTTCTGTGGCTGACAGGGCAGTGAAACCTGATATTCCAGGATAAACAGGTTTACACATGGTCCCCTGGCAAGGAGCATTGTTTAGCTGTGGGACCTTTTCCAGGGGAGCTTGCTGTGTATCCTGCCCATCCTGGAATAATAGGTTTCAGTGCCCTGCCACCCACAGAATTGTTCAAACCTCCCAGGAAAATCAGGGTGCCACCTTACCCCCACAGCCTGTGGTTGCTGCCTCTGTTCATGAGGGCAACCTTGGAGAGGCCTGCATCTGGGCGTATATGTAACTCATACACACCTGTCAATCCACCTGTCCAGTGACACATGCCATTACTTGCTGTCCTCCAAACTGTCTGGTACATCCCTTCTTTATCAATGGGGTGAAAAGAAGATGATTAAAATAGAAAACCACCTTATTCTTTCTTTTAAATGAGAATCAGCATTTACATATGAATCAGGAACTATTAGGAACTATATTTGCTCCTGGTTGCTTACCTGGTTCTGCCTTCTGAGAGAATCCAGGCAGTTTGAGAATACCTTGGGGGTTATTCTAACCCAGATAGAAACATCCTGTCTATTCCATTGTCTATTGGAGAAATTCCTACCCTCTTGTGACCATCTGAGTGACACAAATGAGACTGGCTTGGGGACTGGCCCCCCATTGATGAGTGATGGGTGGAAGGAATGTGGTCCATTGAGGAGCAGGAGGAGGCAGGCATGACAGTGTCCACCTTTCTCTGCCAGGACCATTTCTCCTTTCTCCAAACACGTGTGGTCAGTACCATCACTCTCCTGGATTTATTCCATCAGCTTCACTGCTCTATCTGTTTTCTTTCCTGTCCTTTTCCTCCTCTAACACTTAGAAATTACACCTTAGGTTTCAATATTTGGCTATTTGGTTAGATCCAAATGATTAAATGACTCTCAAAGTTGCAGTTACATCGCTATGTCTCCAGCTCCCAAATGTCCAGCCTGTCTTTTGCATTTGTGCACATCCCTATGCTCACCCAGTATCTCCTCCTGGGCCCTTAAAGCACACCCCAAACTCATCCAGGCAAAACAATGTATTATCCTGTCCCCACACCCACTACCTCTTCTTTCCTGGTGCTTCCATTTCATAAAACATTCACCTTTGACCACAAACCTGAGAATACATCCTGGGTCTATATACTCTCACTTGTATTCCAAATCCTACTATTGCCCACTCCTTTTCACAGAAACTATTAAGCTTATTTTGTTAGTTCCATTGTATCTGTAGAATCCACGGATGCTAAGACCCTAATGAATGGTTTCACATTAATACATAGAGAAAAGTGGTTTGTTTTTCAAAGTTTGTATTATATCTTGGTTAGCAACACACAAAGATCAGAAATGTTCATCTTTAAACCAATGGGCAAAGTAATTTTCAAAACATCTATGTTATTTCTCTTCATGCAGAAACTAATAAAAGATGAAAAGTCACTCTGGGATTTAGGGTGAAAAATTTTATCTTGGGGGAATCAGAATTCTTGTCATTTCTTTTAAAAATGGCCATAAATGAGAAAGTGCAAAGCTCAAGGAACATTTTGCCAACAGCTCCCGTTTAGTGTTCCAGAGGATCCTGAATCATGTACTTAATGGAGATTGAGACTGAGTCTAACATGGAGTCCTGAGGCCATTGTCTTTCTCCTCACTGTAGGGACTCACAGATTACCATCACTATTCTCCAGAAATTGATGATCCACTTCCCAGAAGATCAAGGAAATAACAAATGTAAACAGTGCACAAGAATCTTGTATCCCCATCTGTAATTAAGTCTAGGGCCTTTTCCCTTTGGCTCTTTGTCTCTTAGCTTGGCTGCACATTTGAATTGTCTGAGGCAAGTATATAAAATACTAAATTCCTGGTCCCAACATCATAGGTGCTGAATCAATTGGTCTGGTTTGAGGCACAGGCATTGGTATTCTCCTTAAGTCATAGAATGAGTAACTTATGTATCAAAAATCATCTGGAGACATTTTAACAATTCTAATGTCCAAGTCATAACTCAGAATGATTAAATCAAAATTTTATGTAGGGTGGGATTCAGACAAAGTTAGTTTTCAATTCTTTGGTTGAATCTAGTGTGCAAAGCCTGCAACCTGAGTCGAGATTTAGTCTCACACATGTGGTTCTTAATGCATGAGGATCTTATAAGTCAATGCTGAATTGGGCTGTAATATCTATCCTAGGAAGGATTATTAATAAGAATGAGGACACTCTTGTTAGAACAATTGCCTTTTCCTCCCCATGGAGTCTTGATCATGGGCAGTGTGACATGAACTCAACCACCTCCAGGAGCTCTCCTAGATTACCACCCTAAGATAAAATGAATCCAAGGTCCTCTGTATTTCAATTCTTCTTCTAGAAGTTCACCATCATTATCCTTCCATACTAATCCCAAGATGAAAACATGGCCAACTTTTCACAGGAAACTGAATACTGGGTACAACACTTACATTGCTCTTGTTTATTCAATAGAATGACTTGGCCTTATTCCCCTCAGGCAGTCTCAGATTTTATCTCCACCTGGTGCAGAGAGGTCATAGACAAGGATGATCCATTGGAAAATGACCTTAGAAATCAACATGTCACTGCCTGCCTCTTTGGAGATCCTGGAATACCCTGCTTCCCATTAGTTATTCCTCCATGGTAAATAATGAAGTTGAAACAATTCTTGAGGTCAGGGATATTATTTCAATCTTCTTTAATAAACATTGGGCATGTTTTACACACTAAATTACTGTATATTGAATGAGTAGATAAATGAGTATTATTCCATGTAGAAAAATAGATTACTTGCTATCTCTTTAGCAAATACTAGCATAAAACCAATAATAGTTCTGGCTGAGTAGTTCAGATAATTTGACAAGACAGCAACTGTCACCAGAAAGATAAGTGGCTGTCATCAAGAGACAGGAAGCTGTCTTGTGGTGCCAAGAGCGACACTGAAATTTTGAGAAACTGGGGGCTCCATCATCAAGGGAAGTTCTGGGAGGCCCAGAGGATCCACTGAGGTAGTAATGGGTCCAGAGATCTGACACTTTGGGTCACTTTGATTCTTCATCAAGGAGACACAAAATATAAGGGCAACTGAACCTTGTTGCTGCAAAGTGTTGTACCCATGGATAAAGATAGAATCTATTGGTTGGAAGTTGCTAGCTCTTTTAGGTACTGCAGATTGAGTAACTCTAAACACATAGAGAATGGTAGAGACACTGCTATGTAAAGTAGTCACTGAATAGGTAAAAGAATAATTTATCTTCAGTAAACCCAATGGATATAATGTACCAAGGATTGGTGGTTCAAAATTCCCAGCCCATCAGATAATCTAAAGGCCTGGATAGTTATGTGTAACCTAATATACATTCTATGAAAGTCTTGAATGGCCATTTCTACCTGAAGTGTATGAGCATGGCACTTTTCACCTTCTTGTTAAGTTCTCATTCAAACTTAATCTGGAAAAAAACTATCACTTTGTCTTGAAGCTACACTGTACATTATGTATTTTTTTTTTTTTGGTTATCTCCAGAGCCTTCCTCCACGGAACTACAGATTGTTCCCCTAAAGAAACATGACAGCAAAGTTTTCCTCTGTTCTGGTGCTCTTGTTGCTTAAATGTGTCCTAAGACTCCTAAGAAAATAGAAAAGCCCTCTCTTGTGTGGGACATGCAATACTGGAAATGAGTTTTCCTGGTGATGAGGGACCAACAATGGCATAACATTCCCAAACTAATACATCTGACAATGGAAAATCAACAATGCTTTTGATAATTGATCAGTGCTGCTTGCTGGTAATTAATCAGTGATGCTCTCAAGAAAAATTCTTGATCAAAAGGAAAAATTTGAAAGAATATATGCACCCCTATGTTCATAGCAGCACAATTTACAATAGCTAAGATTTAAAAACAGCTTGAGTGCCCAACATCAGATGAGTGCATTAAAAAACTGTGGTAATCTACACAATGGAATACTATGCTGCTATAAAAAAGAAAGAACTCTTACCATCTGCAACAGCATGGATAGACATGGAGAGCATTATACTAAGCAAAATAAGCCAGTCAGAGAAGGCAAGTATCACATGATCTCACTCATTTGTGGAATATAATGAACAATGTAAACAATGAACAAAAATAGATCCAGAGACATAGAAACATAGGACAGACTGTCAAACCTCAGAGGGAAGACTGGGGAGGGTGAAAGGGGTGTTAAGAGATCAACCAAAGGACTTGTGTGCATGCATATAAGCATAACCAATGAACACAGGCAGTAGGGGGGTGAAGGCATGTGCTGCAGGGTGGGAGCTGCTGGGGAGAGGTCAATGGGGGGAAACAGGAGATATATGTAAAACTTTCAACAATAAAGAATTTAAATTTAAAAAATAAAATAAAAACTCTAAAAAACAAAAATACCCAAAAACAAAAGGGAAATTTGTAAAATTATATTTAAACTAGTGGCCCAGTGCACGAAATTCATGCACATTAAAAGGAAATTAATTAGCAGGAAATATTTTAATATTGCTATTTGCCTTTTTTCTATAGTAGAAGTGTCAGAGATGAAAGAAAATTAGTAAAATGTATATGAAAATCTTCCTCCTGTCAGAGTCTGGGGTGTGCGCAGGACCCTGAGTCAAGTCCCTTGAAATTGCACGAGACCCAGACCTGGCCAGCCCCACCCCCATTGGGTGAGATCCAGACCCTACTGGTACCATTCCTGTCAAGCCCCACCAGGCTGGGGGCACACCCTCAGGTCCCCTGGCCTGGTGCCAAGTGGGGGCACAGCCTCAGGTTCCCCATCAAGCCCCACTGGGTGGGGTGGTGCAGCCTCAGGACCCCCGTCAAACCCCACTGGGTAGAGGGCGCAGCCTCAGTCTCCTGTCAAGCCCCACCAGGGCAGGGGTGTGCCTTGAGTTCCTCTGTCAAGCCCCACTGGGTTTGGGTGTGGCCTGAGGTCCCCCGTCAATCCCTGCTGGGTGGGGGATGCATCCTCAGGTCCCCCAAAATGGCCCAGAACTACACAGCCTCAGGTCCCTGCTGAACACCCATTATGGCTCATTAAGAGAACCCTGCCTCTGCTGTGGGCGCAGCCATCTTGTGATGGCATGATGGTGTGAGGGTTAATTTGCATATTACCTCTTTATTATATAGGATGGCACCACTTTAAAATGGCGTTGGAGGAGAAACCAAGATGGCAGCATAGGTAAACACCGGAAATTGCTGCTTCGCACAACCATTTCAAAAATACAACTAAAAGAAATGGACATCATTCAGAACCATAGGAAGGCTGACTGAGTGGAAATTCTACAACTAGAAGGAAAGAGAAAAGCACACTGAGACTCAGAGGAGGTGCGGAAGTAAAGTGCAGAGGTATGGAGGTGCATGCGGAAAGGGCTGGCAACTGAGGATGCGGTTTTCTTTTTCAATCAGGAGGGAGACACAAGCTCCCAATGGCCCTGACTCCATTTCTGGGTGAGTCTCTGGGGACCCAGACTCATATGGAGAGAAACTGGACTGTCTGGCAGTGGGTGGAACTCGAGGGCGGCTTTCTCTCAGAGGTGCTTGCAGCGATTACCGCAGGACACTGAGACATGTGATCTCTTAGAGCAGGACTGAGGATCAGCCATAGCTGCTTGCTCTGCCCTGTTGATTCCCTGAGACCCTGCCCCACCCAAGCTGTGTGCAGAGGCTTTTGCATATGAAAGGCCAGGCCCTTTGCAATCTGAAAATTACCTAACAAACTGCAGCTGGGTCAGAGAGATGCAGAACTTCCAAAAGAAGGCCCAAGGCTCCACAGCAGCTTGCATTGCTTCACAGCTGGGCCTCATCTGGGCACCTCCAAACCTCAAACAAAGAAGAGGAACCTGCAGATCTCTCCATAGCTCCTACTGGGTAGCCTCAGACAGAGGCTAAATTAGCACCTCCTTAGATCCAAGAGCTAGTGTACCCAGTGGTCAGAGTGGGACCATCCAGATTACAACTCCTCAGATCCATAAGGGACACACTCAGAAGGCAGACTCAGTGAGCACCAAAGCCTCACTGAAGCAAATCTTGCCCCATAATGGTGCCTCCAGCATAGAAGTTCTCCCACCATAGACACGGCTGATTCTCACAGCCAATTGGCCTGGAGGTCACTTCCTCCTAGTGATACCTACAACAATCAAGGCTTAACTGCAACAAGACTGTGCACAAAGCACACAAAGGGGTACACCAAGAGTGTCCACCTCAGGTAACTTGGGAGGCTGAGCCACTGGGCCCTATAGGACACCTAGCACAGAAAGCCACTCTATCAACACAGGGAAGCATAAAAAATGCGAAGACAAAGAAACAGGTTCACAAATGACAGAAATGGAGGAAAGAAAATTACTGGATATAGAGTTCAAAACCACGTTTATAAGGTTTTTCAAGAATTTTCTAGAAACCGCCGATAAATTTAGTGAGACCCTCGAGGTTATGAAAAAGGACCAACTAGAAATTAAGCATACACTGACTGAAATAAAGAATATTATACAGAGTTCCAACAGCAGACTAAAGGATTGCAAGAATCCAGTCAAAGATTTGAAATACAAAGAAGCAAAAAATACCCAACTGGAACAGCAAAAAGAAAAAAGAATCCAAAAATATGAAGAGAGTGTAAGGAGCCTCTGGGACAACTTCAAGCATACCAACATCTGAATTATGGGGGTGCCAGAAGAAGAGAGAGAGCAAGATATTGAAAACCTATTTGAAGAAATAATGACAGAAAACTTCCCCTACCTGGTGAAAGAAATAGACTTACAAATCCAGGAAGTGCAGAGAACCCCAAACAAAAGGAATCCAAAGAGGACCACACCAAGACACATCATAATTAAAATGCCAAGAGCAACAGACAAAGAGAGAATCTTAAAAGCAGCAAGAGAAAGACAGTCAGTTACCTACAAGGGAATACCCATTTGACTGTCAGCTGATTTCTCAACAGAAACCATGCAGTCCAGAAGAGAGTGGCAAGAAATATTCTAAGTGATGAATAGCAAGAACCTACAACCAAGATTACTTTATCCAGCAAAGCTATCATTCAGAATTGAAGGTCAGATAAAGAGCTTCACAGATAAGAAAAAGCTAAAGGAGTTCATCACCACCAAACCAGCATTATATGAAATGCTGAAAGGTATTCTTTAAGAAGAGGAAGAAGAAAAAGGAACTCTTACCATTTGCCACAGCATGGATGGAACTGGAGAGCATTATGGATGGATGTGGACAGTGAAGCGGGGGGGGGGGGGGGGGAGGAGTAAGGGCAGAGGGTAGGGTGGGAACCGGGTGGAGGGGAGCTATGGGCGGAAAAATGAGGAACAACTGTAATAATCTGAACAATAAAGATTTAACTTAAAAAAATAAAAAAATAAAAGTATTTCAACCTAAAATGGAACCTAAGAAACAGGATATCAATTAAAGAATCTCATGCATGCATCCTCAGTAAAATGAAACTTAAGGACTGAAAGACTGATTTCTGGTAAATGCCTTATTGACAGAAAACCAAAACTTACCACACAACTGATAAAAATCAACCAAGAATTTCTCCCCATTCTTCAGCCAATGATCTTACTGCTTGGATTCTAGCTGAACTCCCTACCCCCTCTTTGTACTTCCTGCCCATAAATAATGCCTGCCCCAAAACCTCAGTGGGCTAGCCTTTAGCTTGCTACCATCTGCCTACCCCAAATAGCAGTTTCTCTGCTATTACCAAATAAACACAATTTTTGGTAATTTGAAAATAAAATGAAATAAAATAAAATAAATAAAATAAAATGGAGTTGGAGCTGTCATCCCAGAAGAACTGCATTGCGTGTCTTATGCCTCAAACATTGACACTGTTAAAACAGGGCAAAATACCCTTGGCACTGGACCCACAGTGACATTATGTCCCAAAGAATTGTTTTCAATTTTAACAAGAAAGCAGACATGACTTTGTGACTGATGACTACCGGGCTGAAAATTAAAACATTGCTTAGAATTAGAATCACTATATTAGCTCATCTTCACCAATAGAAATGCCTTCCTTCTATTGATGTAAATATTCCCCTTCCCTTTCTCATAAATATCCCTGGAGTTTGTCTCCTCATTGGAACACTATTTACACTTCTGCTTGAGTAAGTGCTTTCCTGAATCCTTTGACCTCAAATAAGTGCTTGTTGCCTCTCACTTTGTAAAGCATTTTATTTTTAGGTAAACAGTTTCCTAGAAGTAATAGAATGAAGACATGGAAGATGCTCAGAAAAGATTCATGAGGAAAATGAAGCTCTAAATTTTGATGCTGGATACTTATCATTCAGGACTGCAATCTTAATATTAATATCTTGTTAGCATTGTATGCAGAGGGCTTCTTGGGTTGCTCCTTCCTCACTTGATTCTAAAGAGTCCAGAATATTGATCACTGCACAAAGGAATAAAATGCTTTGTGAGACTCAGTGAGTGGCCAAGGAACCAACCCCACAGGAAATTTACTAATGAGAAAACTTGGAAAAATCTTGAACACCCATGCAAATCATGGTCTACATCCAGGCCACCTGGTCTGTCCTTCTGAGTCACCTGGTAGATTAGTGATGCACTATTTTCTGTCCCTAGAGCAGAGACAAATCACTGCTCTACTTGAATATTACTTCCTCTCTCTTCTTCCTCTTCCTCTACCTCTTCCCCCTCTATTGTCATTTCACACTTCCTTCATCTGTTTTTTTTTTCCTATGTGGAGACCTTAAAAATCTGTGTTGAAGGTAGAGAGCCTTCTTTCTTCCCTGGTGTACCTTGAACTGTTTGCAAGGCTGACAAATAATTTCTTGTGTCTGAGCCATAGATCAGTTTCAGAACCACCTTTCAGAGCACTTTGCCCCAACTAGTCAGAATGTACATTCTCTAAAAAACAACACTTTGGGTGTCAAAACCCCTTATCCATTTCTACTAACACTGGAGAGCTGAAGGAATTGGTCCTTGACACTATTCAAAGTTTGTAATCAAATGAAAATATGCCGGAAGCCGATCCATCCTTGCTACTTGACACAGTCGCTGCAGGAAAGAAACATCTGCACAGCATATGTTTCAAGGGACCTGGCGTATATAGCATACTGTTCTTAATATGTTTGTTCCCCTTAGTGCTATATGTTTTAACCAAGGTCACCTCTCCGAGAAAGGTTGTTTTTCCAGGTAGGGATTTTTCCCTGAAGTTAGGGAGGGGATAAAATCCCTTAACTAAGTGCCAGGCAGGTAGTTAATCACTTTAACTATGAACAATCATGCTTAAGCTACATAATCTTTACTCCCTGGAATGGAGATAAGAAACACCCTAACATTTGGAATAGAGATTGATAGGATTGGAATCAACTGGTATAAATACAGATGTAACAAGACAACAGAACATAGAACCTAGAGACAGAACCTAGAGAGAGAACATGGCCAAAGATCCTGGACAGAACCTGGCTACAGAACTCCACCGGAGAACCTAGACAGAACCTGGCTGAAGAACCTGGCTACAGAACCTGGCAACAGAACATGGCTGGAGAACCTGGACAGAACCTGGCTGGAGAACCTAGCAAGAGAACATGGACACAGAACCTGGCTGGAGAGCCTAACCAGAACTTCGCTGGATATCCTGGCTAGGCTGCTGATCAACTGAACGCTGTCTCCGTGTTATTCCTTCTTCGCTGACTTTGTCCACACCTTTGGGGACCCCTGGACCTGCTGGGGCTGGACCCCAGCAACAATATGAACTCCTAATAAGGAAATATTTAGCTTTCTCTTCTCTTTAGAAATAATTGTCTAAATCCAACACTTTATAGTCAAAATTAGTTAATTTTAAAACAAACTCATTACTAGCCTATTTCTACTATACAATCACTATTTAAATGCATATATTTATAATACCCATCAATAAATAGCCTCATCTTCAAAAATATAAATATTATAATGTTGCAGAAGATCAAAGAAATACCAAGTACACTTCCTAGAGAAAGGGAGGGACCCTGTTTGTTAACACTAGTGGACTCCAGGAATAATTTCCAAATCAGAGTGAAGTAACATGCAGAGGGCTTCACTTTTTATAACCTTCTGGTGTCATTGCCTTGCAGATATACAGTGGGGCCTTGACTTACGAGTGTCCCGACTAACTAGTTTTTTGAGATACAAGCCATCTCTCGGCCAATTTTTTAGCTTTGAGTTGCGAGCTAAAATTCGGGTTATGAGCCAGCATCAGATACCTCACTGCTAGTTGGTGCAGCGAACTTCACAGTGAACGCCACAACATCAGCCCAGCATGCAATTCATTGTAATGGTGAAAATTGATTTGACATACGAGTAATTTGAGTTATGACCTACAGAACGAATTAAACTCGTAAGTCAAGGCCCCACTGTAGTTCCACCCCTTATCGTGGGCTTACAGGAAGGCCCCCAGGTGTTGGGGGTCCCCAGGCCATATCCAATGATCTGTCCTAGGTCCAGTGATAATCACCCCCCTCCCCCCAGGGCAGTGCATTGTTCACAGTTTTTATGGCCTGACACACCTTGCAAGACCAGTTTCCTACTCAATAATTTCTTATTACCCTGCGCATTTCAAACAGTCAAGTAAAATGCAATGAATGGGATTCCAGGATAAACTGGGTCCATGGTACAGAATAACCTCAGAATTGATGCCTCAGGAAACAGTAGCTCTTAACTCAGGTTCCCACAGACCAAGCCTTGAGCTTTTCACCTCCTTACCAATTTTCCTTTTCAATGCTGAGGTGGAAGCTGTTAACATAAAAACCATTGAAACCTGTAAAGAATTTTTGTGAGTTTATTTGAGCCAAACTGTCGACATATGCCGGGAAGCAGAACCTCAACGAATTGAGATAACGCTCCAGAGATTGGTGGGTTATATTTGCATTTATACATTGCAATCAAAGGAAAGGGACATAGGTGGGTTACATGAAATCCATTGGTGATAGACTAGAGAGGTGGGAGAAAGCAAAGCTGGGAAAACCCCTGGGATTGGATAAAAAGTAAAATGATGGACACATACTTAGGCAGGAACAATTAACATGATAATGAAGGAATTTGTGGTATCTGTCCTGGTGCCCAGCACATTAGGTTGTGCCCCACGGAAAGTTACAAGTTACCTAGACATTTCAAAGGCTAGGTTATTATAGATGCAAAAAGACAGATAGGCTCAGTTAAGGCTCACAGACCTTGTCAGTGAAGATACCGGCCTAGGATATAACTACCCACCATAACTGCTTTTAGTTAAAGTTTAATTCAGACCATCCTTTGTGGTTCCTTTAGGTCTCTGAGTTTGCAAGACTGCCATGCAGGCCTTCCCTGAGCTTTTCAGGTTAGCATGTGGCCCCTTTCGTCTATAAAGCTTCGGGGGGCTCATCTCCATCACTGGATTCTCTGGAGTCCTCACTGTCGACCTCTGCACAGAGAAGAAAAACACTTTAGTGTCTCAGGGTAGGGCCAGGGAGCCCACTGACAGGAAACCCCTTCATGATAGCACTAGGGAGACCTAGAAGCTAAGTTAACTCAGGTCCCCCTGGTCTGTGCCCAAATGTGGGTGACCTGCAGGTTCCTCGATCCTACCCAGAAGGTGGAGAAGTTCATTTGCAGAGGGCAGCTTTGTCTATCCTGCAGCACACTTTTTCCCCGCACCCTCACTCTATTCCCTCTCTCCATCCTCAGTCTATTTCTGATCCCCACCTTCATTCTACCTCTACTTTCATTCTCATTTTACTTCTTCACTTTTCTATTGGGTGAAATAATTTTCACTAGTTATGTCTGGTGGTGATATGTCTTTATATCTCTCCTGTTCTGCATGATTTTTCTCTCTTCTAATGAATATCTTGACTCTTTATTTTTCTTTCTTTTCTTCTACAACGGTCACTTTCTTCTCTTGCATAGAAATAGTCTCTCTGACATTAAACCAACCATTTTTGCTTTTGTTTATTTTTTCAACTACTGGGGACATTTTTCTCTGGTCGTGGCCCTTAGTACCCCATCCTGAGTACACTACTTAAGGCACTGGTTACCTCCCCTTTTTACCTCTAAACAAGGCCACCAGAACTGTATCCCTTGGTCCTGATAACTCGTCCCAGACCCTTGCCTGGAACCAGGATTCACTTCACACATTCTTTCAGTCAGTCTTACCTATACTGTCAGAAGTCTGGTCACAGTCACTTCTTTCTTGGGCTTCCCATTCAACTCATGAATTAAAAAATGTTTTTTCATTCTTTATATACATCAGGTGTTCAGAGCAGAAATGAATTTGGTTTCCATGGTGGGGTAGCTCCAATTTTGTAATAAATGAAGAATCCACTTGTCTCTCATAATAGAATGAGCATCCTCACTACAACCAACAAGCTCTTTTCTCTGTAAGTCCACTGCAGAGGAAAGCTCTTCCACCCCTGTCCTTTCCTGCTGCTCAACTCTGTCTTTTGGGGGGTCTCTCTTAACTATGGGTTTTTGTTTTTGTTTCTACTTCTCATAGGAGAGGCCCATTTTTATCTGAGTGAATTTCAGGGTCATTTTTATTTTGTGGACATCTTACCTCCTCAATGGGGTTAGGATCACCCCTTTTGCCTTCTTTGTGGTGTCTCCTCAAACCAGACAATGCCTGGTCCTCTCTACCTACTCTACTCTCTACCAGTTCCTCATTCATTGTCTCTTACTCATTCTTGACATAGTTCTCTTTGTGTCTCCCCCATATTTTCTATTTATGATATCCATTTCCCTCTGTATTTTTCTCTCTTTATACTTTATTTTCTACATTATTTTATCATTGCCTACCCAGGCCCAGCAAGGTCTAGGGTGAAGCACTGTAGGTGTGTAGGGCAGGGAGTGAGCTCCTCTTTACATGGGTCCCAGGGTCTCCCTATCTCCCTCTGGTCGTGGCCCTTAGTACCCCATCTGATTTTCCAGTTTATTGATTATCTGTTATGCTTCCTACTTTGTCCTATTCTATTCTGTTTCTTTACAATTTCTATGACCCGTGAATGTCTTTTCTAATCAATTTTTTCTTTATCTTTTCTCCATCTTAAGCATTCCCGTCATTTTTAAAGTTCTGCTGATGGGGAAATACCATGCTTCTCCCTTGCTCCCACTCTCCACTCTTTGCTTGTGTTTCCCAGGTTAGGAATCTACCAGGAAGCAGTAGCAAGGGAGCTGGCAAGCAATGCTTCAGGGATCTGTGGCCAGGGATAGAGGGCAGAGCAGAACAGGAATGATAGGAAATGAGTCCTTGAGTAAACCACCCAGGACCAGTGCACCCCCCTTCCCTATGGTGAACCTCCTCTGCTCATTATTGATTCCATCGACCCATCCGCTCTGTTTCCACCAACCTCAATAGTGTGTGAATAAATACTTTTTCAGTGCAGTTCAGATTTTTTCATTTATTGCTATTTTTCTATGCAAAGTAACTTATGTAAAGAGGACTTAAAAATTAATTCCAAAAATTTTAATATAGAATCAAGGCTGCATATTTTGTGCCACATCCATTGTTCCTTGGAGTCTCCTCTTGGATGGTGAATGTGACATAGCCCTTCCCTCACTGGTTCATGTCACAGTCAACCATCCCTGCTGGGTCAGACTCTTAGATACATTTATTGTTAGTTTATTGCATAATTTGGGTTATAATGTCATTACCCCCTCTCCCCACACACTATGCCCTTCACACACACACACACACTCTGAATCCCATCTCTGTAAATTGTTCATCATGATTCCTTCCTCTCAACATTCCTGATTACACCAGCTGCACTTATAGATGAATGGCTAAGAATAGGGACTGATGCTTGTTATATGTTTCATATTCTTAAATGTTAAATTTTTTTTTACTAAATGTGATTTGCTAAACATATAAAGGTGCTTTCAAAATCATTGTGAAAGATTTTTTTTCTTTTATAAAAATATATTACTCATTTAGAACATCATTTCTTTTTTTCTTTCTGTTTTTGTTAATCCTCACCCAAGGATATTTTTCCATTGATTTTTAGGGAGAGTGGGAGAGAGAGGATAAGATAGAGAGAAATACTGATGTGAGAGGAAGAGATCAATTGGTTGCCTCCTTCGCGAGCCCTGACCAGGGCCCAGGCCAGGGAGGAGCCTGCATCCAAGTATGTGCTTTTGACCGGAATCAAATCCTGGACCCTTTGGTCTGCAGGCTGACACTTTATCCACTGAGCCAAACTGGCTAGGGCTAGAACATCTTTTATTAAATAACACATGCCAGTGAAAGCTACACAATAACGCCTTCCATGGTGTTTTTAGAGCAGCTGCAGGCCTGTGCCCCAGAGAAGATGGGAGAGGTTTGTTGATGGCCCTGTGTGAGGGACCCAACAGGTGAGAGACCCTGGCCCAGGGGGAACACACTCATGACCCTTACCTCACTACCTTTGCTGCAGTTCTGGCCAGCATTGGATGTGATGTCAAAGCAATATTGCAGCCAGATTCAAGCAAGACAGAGACAGAAAATTGAAGCCAGGTACATGGGCAATAGGTCCAGGCCCAGGCTGGTAGGAGCTGGCAGCAAGTGCACTTAAGGAGTATGGAAGTAGAGTCTCTCCCAGGCAACCAGAAAAATGAAGGCTCTTATCTAAATCTTTGGAGAAATTGAGGAAGCAACGACTGACTGTTCTGGGCAATTAGTACTAAAATGAAGCAGCACTCCCACCACAGCACCTGCCATATGGGACAAGAATAGCAAGGGATCACAGAACACTCAACAGGAACAGATCACTGTTATTTGATTCACTGGGTTCTGCCACTGCCAGACTTTGATATGAGCTGTCACCAGTTCTTGGAAAAAAATTAGAAGTTTATTTCAGAAATTAAAGTATGGGCTGTGACATTCTCCCTTAATCACCAATTAATTATTATAAAGTAGGACTTGAAGATCCCCTCCCCCCAGGTATCAACACAGAGCCCATCTGGACGGGCTTCCCTTACCTCCTACAAAGTCATGTCTCCTTATCCCAAACCCCTTCACACCACATCCTCTCTCTGAATGTCTGTTTCTCTGTTTTCTTGGCCTTTTTATGAGGTTCAGTATCTGATTCTCCTGTACTTTCTCCAGCTCCTGGTATTCTTTTTTTTGTATCTTTCTCTCTGCACATATTTCACTACTTTTGATTCAATTTTCTGTCTTTTCTATGAGATTATCTGGGTGTGTGTAGGGTTAAGAACACAGGCTTTGGGTTCAGAAAGCCTGAGTTCATCCTCATTTGACTCCAGGCGAACTGCATACATGGTCCCTCAAGATTTCAGTCTCCTTTTTGTAAATGGACAGAAAATGATACTTCCTCCCTAAGGGCAGCTGTGAATATTAAGCCCTCAACTGCCAGAGTAAGTGGTTTATAAGTGAGCTCTTAGTAATATGGTTGTCATCGTTGTGTACTTTACCCCTTTCTCCTGTCCTTCATTTTCTCTCTTTCTTCCTCTCTCAAAATACCCACATCTCCTCCTACACATCTTACCACTTCCTCTCTTCCCTCCCTATATGACTGCCCATCTCCTTGAATATTCCTGCTCTTGAACAGCATCTACCACATTTAAATCAACCCCATTGTCATCATCCAGGATAACTTCTAGTGAGGTTAACCTTGGGCCCATAGTTCTTAGCCCTTCACAGCTCCACACTGATCTTCTCCTATAGGCCTCTCTGTAAATAAGAGTTACTTTCAGGTCAATATTGTCTTTAAATCTGGTTTCCTGATACACTGGTTTCCTGTTCCTCTGTCTTGATTATTGGGCCTATGATCTCTTGTCATAGCTCATCCCCCAGGATCAGACTCTATGCTAATAGAAAAAGTCCTTCCTGAACTTCTCCATGCTCCTCAACAGGTCTTCCCTGATTCCCAAACTCCACTCAGGACTCAGGCCCATTTCCCATTCTCCTTTCCTCTTAACAGAGGAGAATCAGTTTCTATCTGTTTGCAATTACCTTGTTCAAGGCTCTGTTGGATATCAGGCCTCTCCTCATTTTCTTCTCCATCACTTTTTAGGAACTGTTCTATGTTTGGTATCACTGAAGAGAGGGCATAAGAAGAAGACAATTAGAGATCACTTTGGAGTAGTGTTGTCATCTCAAATTACACATTTAGGAATTTCCACCGCTTGTGTCACTCAGTACTCAGTGTGTCCCAATCCTATTGGTAAAGTTGACTCTTCATCCCTGGGACAGAAAAGAGAATACCCAACAAAGGGGCCCTTATGCTTCCCACACAGAAAGTTGCCATTGAAATGTTAGGAAAAGGAAGTTTTGGCAACATAGTGAGCTTGTTATTTATGTAAAAAATATTCAGCTGATCAGGAACAAATATATCAAAATAAATAATATGCTATTTATTTTGAAATGCATTTGCTGAACTGTTCAAACTGTAAGGAAAACCAGAGGGATTTCCTTGGGAGAAAAACAAAGATCCTATAGAGCAGTGATGGCGAACCTATGACACGCGTGTCAGAGGTGACACGCGAACTCATTTTTTGGTTGATTTTTCTTTGTTAAATGGCATTTAAATATATAAAATAAATATCAAAAATATAAGTCTTTGTTTTACTATGGTTGCAAATATCAAAACATTTCTATATGTGACACAGCACCAGAGTTAAGTTAGGGTTTTTCGAAATGCTGACACGCCGAGCTCAAAAGGTTCGCCATCACTGCTATAGAGCTTTATGTGTATAAAAAAGCTTTAAAAATGATGCTGGACAAGAGAAGGTTTTGGCTTAACTGAGTAAGGGAGGATGAGTGCTTCCCAAAGAGACAAATTAGAGGACATGGGAACAACTAGACAGAGGTCCCTGGGGCACCCAGATTCCAGGTCAAAGAGGAATATTCCTTAAAGCTGCAAGCAGGGAGTGAATATTGTGACCCTGAAGAACGTACCAAGATGCCTGTTACATTTGGAGAATTGCCAAAGAGGGAAGAACACAGCACCAGCCCAGAGACTCTTTATGTTGGTAACCCAGCAAACATATGGAGGAAGGTAATACAGCAAAAATTCTTGGTGTATATCCTACAGAGTCTAGGGAGGAAACTGAGGGGAGCAGTAAGCCCATACGCCTAAGGGCTGATGGCAGGATACCTCCTCATGCAATAAACCTGTACTGTCTGCCTACTGTGTAACAAATAACATCAAATTACTTAGTTTTGGAAGCCAGACTTTCCAAACTCTTTTTATTCTTATCCCTTTTGAATCAACTTGAAAGTCTGCTTCTCACTCTGAAATTAATCTAATTTGTCCTTGTTCTGCAGACACATGGACCCCTTAATGCTGTAAGCTTGCTCCCATATCATCTGCATTCCTCAGTTATTATAGTAATTTTTCTTTTGAATTCTCCATCATTACCTGGAGATCTTTTTGAGACCAAAAGCATGTAGAATAAAAAGTTTTCTAGGCAAGTCAAACAAAAATTATTGGAGGACATCATCTTTTCTGAGAACCAATGAAAAAGTAGAAAATTATTCCTTCTCAGGGAAAAAGTAGAGAATTAAACTAATAGTTTTGTATAGTATCAAAACATTTCTGGCAGAGCAATTGGTTTTGTGATTGATTATTGATCACATGTGTTTTGGAGAATGAGTTAATAAAACCATTTCTCTTTCTTCAAGAACAAATTTGACCTTGAGTTAATTTTCTTGTTCATTACTCTGGAAATCTGATAAAGGTGGACTTTCTTCTGAATTAGTAGGCCAACTTTGAGCTTAGAGTTACAAATGACCAGTGACTGAAGGTAGGTAAATTGCATGTGGCCTGGGAGGGACTAGATGTGAATTATAAGCTATTTTTTGTCTTCCTTCAACCTGATGACTCTTGTATCTTAGTGGGGTCTCTGAAAGTTATAATTACAAAGTTGTACATGACATAATGACTCCCCTGTGCATGGTGTGGCTAAATCAGGGCAGATCATGCACCTATAGCTATGCTGTCACTTCAGGTAGGTTGTAGTCAACTTGGTGAACTGCTATGAGGACCCCTGCTAAGTGTCACAAAGAAGAAGAACAACTGATGCCGCACTTTTGAGATGTTGTATTTCCTGTCATTTGTCCGTCTAAGTAAATCTGAATCCACTGTGGCTCTGGTTGTCCTGAGTCAAGATACCTAGTTAAGCAGACCTACATGTGAGTGCTTGTACTGTAGTCATTTTATCATAAGCTTTGAGTGGCTACAATATGTCTGTTTTCTTTACTGCTACCTCCCCACTGCCTAGCACTTTCTGTGGCACATGGTAGACATCCAATATATGCCTCTGGGGAAAAATTGGTCCTGGACATCAAAAAATAGTAATAAACCTAATTACCTTCTTTAGAGAGAAAGTGGGAAGGAGGGAGGAGGAGAAGGAGGAGGAAGAGGAGGAGAATGAGGGGGAGGAGGAGGAGAGACATCACTGGTTTCTTCCCCCATGCCTGTTGACTGGGACCTAGGATTGAATCTGCAATTCATGTATGGGCCCTTGACCAGGAATTGAACCTTTGATACTTCAGTCCATAGGTCAACTCTCTACTGAGCAAAACTGGCCAGGGCCCTAATTACCTTTTTTGAAGGTTTTATAAATATCATTTAAACCAGGGTAGGTGTCCATGATGTCCTCGCTGAACAATGCTTCCAGAAGGGACAGGTTAAATGTCTTCTCCACTTCATTGAGAACATCAATTATGGTTTTCTGTTCCGAACCCGGTGTTTTAAAAGATTCCTTAGACTTCTTAAAAATAATGAATTGGGAAAATATAAATACAGATTTCCAAGTTACAGAAGAGCCCTAGAAAGTGATTTTAGTGTTAATGTATTACAACTTCCCAACATAGTTATGGTCTCATGTACAGTTTTAGAATTTCTCTATATTTGTATGGCTACTAGTTAAATAACTAAATTCATCCTCCTTGAAAATTCCCATTCATATCTAATTTCTTTGTTCTAATATCTATTAGAAGGAGTAAGGAGCAATTATGAAGAACAACTTAGGTTAAAGCTAAGTGATGTGTAGCCCTTTTAGAGCCTGGCCAAATGTTTTAGCAGGTGATGAGTTGCTGTTCTGTTGACTGGACACCCCTTATCCCTTCCCCAGGACTGACTTGGCCTAGAAGTACCTGTGAAATGAAAACTGTTGTTGAAAGAATAGTAAGCATCTATTTTCAAAAATTTCCTAAGAAGACATTAATTCTCTGTGGATTTTAATGTTTTCAGATCTAAGTATTTAAATTGGTGTTCATTGAACAATTATTATTATTATTATATTAAATGAAATCATTCAACTTATCCATTCATTACAATTACATTTAATACTAGTTTATGCTATATTGTGTATATAATTCCTACAAGGCATTATAAATCTATGTAGCTCACCCACTTCACACCCAGCCTATCTCTAGTGCTATTCGCCCCACTATAGGGGACACCACAGAGCACTGTTCCTTCTGTTAGGAGCAGAACTGTCTTCACTAATGCCTGCTTCTCTTCTCCCTCCTGACCATATAAGAACACTTACAGCAGTACTTGAGAGGGTCCCCACTCAGTTATCTAGTTATGCTCTGATGTTTGATTCCAGGATATCAAAATATAACTTAGTTTGGCACTGGTTTACCAGATTGTGACATAATAAACCTTACTTACTTCATATATTTCATTGCTGATGAATCCATAGTCACGGAGAAGTTCAAGGAAAGGAAATGATACTTTTATTATATTTGAAATTTTGACTTTCTGTGTTTTGAAGTGGCAGAGAGCAATGTCATAGATATGCTTGTTTTCTACAGACATCCTAGGGAGAAAGGACACCATGAGAAAATGGTCAGCAAGATGCAGGAAGGGAGGAAGGAATTGGGAATACTTTGCGAGAAGGTACCTACGCTGCAGGGAAGTGGGTTAAAATGTGCATTGCAATATCCATGCAAACACTAAATACATTTAAAAAGAAGAAAACATGATATGTTAATAGAAGAGATAAGATGAAATCATGCAGTACTTTAAATTAAAACCAGAGATGGCAGAAAAAGAGGGGTGAGGGAAAAATCAAAGAACAAATACAATGAATAGAGAACAGTTGCAAACATGATAGATATTAATTCAACATATTAATACTTATATTCAATATGAATGGTCTTAATATTCCAATTAAAACCCAGTGATTATCAAAGTGACGGAAAATATTTAAAAATTATATCTTGTCAACATAATAAACCTTTAAATAGAAAGCCTCATATTAATAATGGAGAGATATCATGATAACACTAATCAAGAGATTGATGCAGTAGCCATATTATTTCCAAACAAAGATGGTTCAGAACAGAAAAATTATGAAGGAGAAAGAGGGGGTTTCATATGAAGCCAGGGTTCTGTTTTCCAAGAAGACTTAATCCTTAACATGCATTTACCTGAACACTTGACATCAAATTATATACAGTAAAAACTGATAGAATTACAAGTAAAAACAAACAAATGCACTGTTAAAGTTTGATATTTCAACACCCTCTTTCAGTAATTTATACTTCCAGCAGGCAAGAATCAATAAAAATAGAGTTGATGTGAACATCACTGTCAACCAACCTGATCTATTTGACATTTATAGAGTACTTCATCCAACAATGCTGAGTACACAGACTTAAGATGACAGGGAAACTCACCTTCACCATATAAGAACAATTTCTGGGTCATAAAATACACCTTAACACATGTAAAAGAATAGAAATCATGAAGAGTATGTCCTCAGACAACCAGGGAATTAAACTAGAAATGAATAACAGATCTATAACTGAAACTTCTTAAATACTTAGAGATTGAAAAATATACTTCTAAGTAGCATGAGCAAAAGAAAAATCTCAAGAGAATTTTTAAATTGAACTAAATGAAAATGAACATACATTTTATAAAAATTTGGTGATGCAGAAGAAGCAGTGATTAATGAGAAATATATTCTTTAGAAAATTAGAAATAGAAGATTGCAAAAAAGAGCAATTTAAAACTAAAATAGAAGAAAGGAAAGAAAATAAAAATTAATTAGAAATAAATAAGTTAAATACTCTCTCATTGGGCCTGAGGGCTTGGTGGCCATGGACTGGGCTTGCCCTTGTATGGGGCTCACTCCAGTATCAGTCTTCAGGAAACCGAGTGAATTCCTTGGTGGTTTCCTAGCAATGAGGGATGGGCTGCGGACTGAGGGAGCAGAGGCTCAGCCCAAATAGCTCAGGCACTAGCTGGAACCTGGGAGCCAGAGCCAAAAGGGAGACAAAAACCAGAGCTTAATCATGCTACCTGACTTAAATTATGCAACAGAGCTATGATAATCAAAACAGCATGGTATTGGCATAGAAACAGACACACAGATCAATGGAACAGAGAGCCCAGCTATAAAACCACACATATATGGACAGATAATTTTTGACAAAGGAGCCAGAAATGCACATTGGAGTAAAGATAGTCTCTTCAATAAGTGGTGCTGGAAAACTGGAAAGCCACATACAAACAAATGAAACTGTTTATAGTTTGTCCTCAGTACAAAAATTAATTCAAAATGGATCAAAGACCTAAACATAATACCCAAAACTATAAATTACTTGTACATAGAAGAAAATATAGGTACCAAACTTATGGAT
The DNA here is from genome assembly GCF_014108235.1 of Myotis myotis. Taxonomy (NCBI): domain Eukaryota; kingdom Metazoa; phylum Chordata; class Mammalia; order Chiroptera; family Vespertilionidae; genus Myotis; species Myotis myotis. Next base: position 30,292,616 of record NW_023416390.1, on the reverse strand, counting down.
CTGGGTTGTAGAGAACATTTTATGGACTTGACCCCAAAGGCCAGGGAGGTAAAGGCAAAAATAAATAAACGGAACTATAACAGAGTTTCTGCACAGCAAAAGAAATGGACAACAAAACAAACAGGCAGCCAACCATATGGAAGATGATATTTGCAAACAGTAACTCTGACAAAGCTTTAATTTCCAAAATATATAAAGAACTCATAAAACTCAACACCAAACAAACAATCCAATTAAAAAGTGGGTGGAGGACTTGAAAATACACTACTCCTGAGAAGACATACAAAGAGTCAATAGATACATGAAAAGATGTTCAACCTTACTGGCAATTAGGGAAATGCAAATCAAAACTACAATGAGATATCACCTTACACATGTTAGAATGGCCATTACCAATAAGAGAAGCAATAACAAGTATTGGAGAGGTTGTGGAAAAAAGGGAACCCTCATTCACTGCAGGTGGGAATGTAGACTGCTACAACTGCTATGGAAAGTCTGGTGATTCCCCAAAAATGTAAGAACAGAGCTACCATATGACCTAGCAACCCCACTCCTGGGTATATACCCCAAAAAAACTCAAAATCATTTATTTGCAAAGATATATGCACCCCTATGTGCATTGCAGCATTATTCGCAGTGGCTAAGACATGGAAACAACCAAAATGTCCTATGACAGAGGACTGGATAAAGAAGATATGGTACATATACACAATGGAATACTACTCAGCCATAAGAAAGAATGAAATAGTGCCATTTGAGACAACATGGATGGACCTTGAGAACATTATGCCAAATGAAATAAGTCAGAAAAAAAGCTAAAAACCACCTGATTTCACTCATATGTGGGTTATAAAACTGAAACTTATGAACACAAACTGCAATGTGGTGATTGCCAGAGGCAAGGGGGTAGGGAGAGAAAGGGGTCCTAACATGAGGTGACAGGAGAAGATTTGACTTTTGGTGGTGGATTTTGTAACAGAAATCCACACATGAAATCTGTATGTTATTGTTAACCATTGTCACTCCAACCAATTTAATAATAATAAAAAAAAATAAGCAAGATTTAAGGACAACTATGTAATACCTTAACCAATAAAGAAATTTAAAAAAGAGATTTGGTGGAGGCGCTGTTTTGCTTCTCCATAAAGAGATGGTGTCAGGAGTATACTAGTCTGCAGAGCAGGGGAAGGTGGAAAATGCACGCTGTATTACTAAGCTGGAAAACATGGGGTTTCGAGTGGGACAAGGAACAAAGGTTTACAAATGATACCGTGAGGTTCAAGTATGAGTTAGAGGTCATGAACTTCATTTGGAAAAATTTCTTGGACTACAGTATTTAAGAAACAAATCATCAGTCTCAGGACAAATCATCAGGGCATCTATGTACTTCAGAACAATAAATTCCATCTGCTTACTCAGATGTCTACAGGAAAACAGTACTTAGAACTTGCATCTAAATATTTAGCATTTACATGTGGCTTACTCAGAGGTAGCTTATCAAACTTGGGGATAAACATTATTGTAACAGCTAGGGTATCTTCAATGCCTGCCTGTAAATTTCAGGTGATGATACAGAAGTTGTAGAATATACTGAAATGCAAGGCTTCAACAGTATAAAGAGTTAAATTATTCATGTATAAAGTATTTCAAGTAGCAATGATTTAATTACATTGTTGGACATTTTTGTTGATATATCCTATTTACTAACTTGTATAATGAAAGATGTACTCTTAAGCAGGGCTAAGGTTGTATTTTATCAATTTAACATAGACCAAGTTAAAGTAGATAAAGAGACATTCTATCATAACATACACTTACTGAAACTATTCAGAATGGAAAAATCCTGATTTCAAATAAACACCAAGATGTAATCCTTATTTTAACATTCCTACTTGCTTAGGGATGTATATTTAACCACAGATAGAGAAGAAAAACTTGAGTTGATAAATTAGCATAAAAAGTATGCACCAGCCAGAATCATTTGTGTAAGAATGAACACATTTTGATTGCTTTCTGAATTTGTTTTTGTTATTTTTAAAAAAGCAAACAGCACACTACATAAGAAAAAAAGAAGAAATAAGTGAAATGGGACGAGAAAAACAACAGAGAAAAATACACAAAACAAAAACTGGTTCTTGAAAAAGATAAATAAAATTGATATATTTTACACAGGCTAATAAATAAAAGAGAAAAGGCACAAATTACCAATATTAGAAGTGAAAGTAGAATCATCACAACTAATCCCATGATATTAAAAGGATATTGCAATCTATGAACAAATCTATGTCCACCAACTTGATAACAATTAATATAGGCCAAATCTTTGAAATACACAAAGAACCCAAATTCACACAAGGAGAAATAGATAATTTGAATAGGCTTCTATCCATTTTAAAAGACCGTGAATAAGTAATTTATAACTTAGAACAAAAGTATCGGGCCCCGGTATCTTCAATGGCCTGTACCCTCTCGCAATCCAGGACTCCTTGGGGGATGTCAGACTACCGGTTTCAGGGCAATCTCACAGGCAGGCCTAGGGACCCCACCAGTGCATGAATCTGTGCACCGGGCCTCTAGTAATTCTGTAATTTAAATTTTAATCTTTAATAAAATAGAAGTCACCAAAAACAAAGTAAAAGAAAAGGAGAGTAAACTTGCAACTTTCAGAATATTTAGCAAATTCTTCCTTATCAAATAAAGGACAATCTCAACTGATAACATTGGCAAGAAAAAATGCAGCAACTCACCTCAGAGGCAATTTAAATGGTCAATAACCACAAAACACAGTTCCTCCTCCCATGTAATCAGAAAATGCAAATTAACTAAATGAATCTCTGTTACTTAGAAGGCAACTTAGCAGAATCAATAAACAAGTAAGTATTTATACTCTTTGCCTCAACAATTTGATTTTTGGTTATTGACACCAGACAAACTTATGCATATCTGCATAAAAGATATACATAAGTTTGTTGTTATCATAGCTTATTGAAATTACCTAAGTGTCTGTCAATGGAAGAGAATGGCTTAAAAATTATGGATTATTGATCCCATGGAGTAGTATACAGCTATAAAAAAGAATGAGGGAGCCTGGCCAGCATAGCTCAGTGGTTGAGTGTTGACCTATGAACCAGGAGGTCATGGTTCAATTGCCAGTCCCGGCAGATGCCCGGGTTGTAGTTTCAATCCCCAGTGTGGGTCATGCATGAGGCAGCCGATCATTGATTTTCTGTCATCATTGATGTTTCTATCTCTCTCTCCCTCTCCCTTCCTCTATGATATCAATAAAAATATATTTAAAAAAGAATGAGGGAGATCAGAATGTTTATTAAAGTGAAAAGATCTCTAATATTTTCAATACTAAAATAACTGAAAATACAAAATGCAATAAAATCCCATTTGTTTAAAAACAAGACACAAATTATTTAGGAAAATCAATTATATGTGTAAATGCAGAGAAAATGGTATGCGCCCACAACACTCAACAGGGCCAGGACTGACAGCTTCAGGTGGGTGGCAAGTCAAGGGGACTTTCTCCTCTACACACTTGCATATCATTTGAAACTTTATGGACAAGAGGTAAAATGTAATTCTTTTGTATTAAAAAATTAAACATATTAAGTAATGTTATTTCTGACCCATTATTAGAGAAAAAGTATTTCTGGACTTTTCCTTGTCAGAGGTATAATGCATTACAGAGCAGAAACTCAAAGCACAGATGAAAATACTCAACCTGCACTAGTTTTCATTTCTTGGTCCTTCCTCTTCCTTTTACTCCCTTCAATCAAGATCCCTGGAGGAAGATCCCAGACCCTCAGCCACAGATGGGAATAGGCCTAGAGCTGACCTGTCCCCAGGTCAGGTACAAGACCAAAGCACCCAGATTTGAAAATTTCATGCTTTAACTCTGAATTTTGTTTTTGTTATATATCCTTACCCAAGGATATTTTTCCATTGATTTTTAGTGAGGGTGTAAGAGAGAGGGAAAGACAGAGAGAAACATCAATTTTAGAGAAACACATCAATTGATTGCCTCCTTCACATGTCCTGACCAGAGCCCAGGCTGGGAGAAACCTGCAACCCAACAGAGATATATGCCCTTGACCGGAATCAAACCCAGGACCCTTCATTCTGCAGGCTGACGCTCTATTCACTGAGCCACACCTGCCAGGGCCACCCCGAATTTTGTATTTTCTGAAGTTTCCTCATTGAAATGACCAAGGTGAAGTCAGAGGAGCCCCGAGGGAAACCATAAGGTTCATAGGTCATGAGAAAATAAATCGCTGCCTCAAAGCATCAGAAAGGACAGCTGAGTCCTCATGGGCTGCCAGTTGAGCAGTAGCTGTAAGATGAGTCCTCTGGGTTGTGAAAGCTACACTCACACCAGCAGCTGTCCCTCTGCAGTTTAAAGATCCAATTTTCCCACTTGTATTCCTATATTTCATTACATTCCACATAAGTGTCCTTGTAGAGCAGGACTGAGGTCAAGGTTTAGACGAGTGTCTAATGATACACACTAAAGCATCAGCACAGCCAGAGAGAAAATTGAAGGAAGGGAGACAGAGACTGACCTGGTGCTGAGGTCGCTGCCGCCACTGGCCATCGTCCTGCCCTGGGTCCTGCCTGGACCTCTGATCCTTCCAATCTCCCCAGCCAAGGCCCGCTGTGGCTGCAAAGCCCTAAGCAAGAAGTGAGTGAACTCACCCTGGGAGGGCTCCACCCAAATGGGGAAAAGAGAAGTGAAAGTAATTTTCTGAGTGTTTCCAGACACTGTCTCCCTCCTCCTGCAGCCCCACAGTGATTTTCAGCCATCATGACATGTGGCAGCAGGAATGGAGGACAAAAACAGTTAGTCAGGACCTGGAGGCCAGGGGAAGAGCAGCCCACAGGAATCCTCTTGTTTGTATATAGACACCAAAAACAGGGAAGTAGCTGGAGCTATAGAGCCTGGAACCCTGGAAGTCAGGAGAGGCAGTGACAGAGGAGGGACATGCAACAAAGGGCATAGCAAAGAGAGGGGCTTCAGAAGCCTCAGCAGGAGCAGCTTCCATTCAGATGTCACTGATAATCTTATGGGGACTTTCTTGCTGCTTTTAAAATTCTCTTTGGCTTTGATTTTTGGCACTTTAATTATAAAGTGTATCTGTGTAGTCCTTTTCAGATTCTACCCATTGGGTCCATTGGGCTTCATGAAGCTGAAAGCCCATTTTGCTCCGCAAACATGGGAATATTTCTTTTTGTTTTTGTTTTAAAATTTTATTATTTAAGGTATTACAAATAGTAGTCTCTCTCTCTCTCTCTCTCTCTCTCTCTCTCTCTCTCTCTCTCTCTCTCTCTCTTTTTTCCCCACTGACCTCTCCCGGCCTCCCCTACCCCCCAGCACTTGCCCTCATCCCCTCACCCCCAGTGTTTTGAGTCTGTTAGTTGTGCTTATATGCATGCATACAAATCCTTGGGTTGATCTCTTACCAGCGCCGCCCCCAACCCTCCCCTATATTCCTGCTGTAGTTTGACAGTCTATTGGATGCTTCTTTGCCTCTGTCTATTTTTGTTCAACAGTTTGTAATGTTCTTTATTATCCATAAATGAGTGAGATCATGTGGTATTTATCTTTCACTGACTGACTTATTTCACTTAGCATAATGCTCTCCAGATCCATCCATGCTCTTGCAAATAGTAAGAATTCCTTCTTTTTTACAGCAGCGTAGTATTCCATTGTGTAGATGTACCACTGTTTTTTAATGCACTCATCTGATGTTGGGCACTCAAGCTGTTTCCAAATCTTAGCTATTGTAAATTGTGCTGCTATGAACATAGGGGTGCATATATCCTTTCTGATTGGTGTTTTTGTTTTCTTGGGATATATTCCTAGAAGTGGTATTACTGGGTCAAAAGGCAGTTCCATTTTTCATTTTTTGAGAAAACACCATACTGTTTTCAATGGCTGCACCAGTCTGCATTCCCACCAGCACTGAAGAAGGGTTCCTTTTTCTCCGCATCCTCTCTAGCACTTGTCATTTGTTGATTTGTTGATGATAGCCGTTCTGACAGGTGTGAGATGGTACCTCATTGTTGTTTTGATTTGTATCTCTCGGATGATTAGTGACTTTGAGCATGTTTTCATATGTCTCTTGGCTTTCTGAATGTCCTCTTTTGAAAGGTGTCTATTTAGGTCCTTTGCCCATTTTTTTATTGGATTGTTTATCTTCCTTTTGTTAAGTTCTATGAGTTCCCTATAACTTTTGGAGATTAGGCCCTTATCAGATACTAGGGGCCCGGTGCACGAAATTCGTGCACTGGGTGTGGGGGTGGGGGGGAGAGTGTCCCTCAGCCCAGCCTGCCCCCTCTCACATACAGGGAGCCCTCAGGCGTTGACCCCCATCACCCTCCGATCGCCTGATCGGCCCCTTGCCCAGGCCTGACGCCTCCGCCAGAGGTGTCAGGCTTGGACAGGGGACCCCCATCTCCCCCCGATCACTGGCTCTGGCCCCCGCCCAGGCCTGAGGCCTCTGGCCCAGGAATCATGCCTGGGCAGGGGACCCCCATCTCCCTCTGATCGCTTGCTCCACCCCCCGCCCAAGCCTGACGCCTCTGACCCAGGCTTCAGGCCTGGGCAAGGGGACCATGATATCCCCCCAATCCCCGGCTCCGCCCCCCACCCAGGCCTGATGCCTCAGCCAGAGGAGTTGACCCTCATCACCCTCTGATCACCAATCACCGGATCGGCCCCTTGACCAGGCCTGAGGCCTCCGGCAGAGGTGTCAGGCCTGGGCAGGGGACCCCCAGCTCCCCACGGTTGCAGGCTCTGCCCCTGCCCAGGCCTAATGCCTCTGGCCTAGGCGTCCGGCCCAGGCAGCGGGGACCTGCAGTGGCAGAAGGGGGCGCCGCGATCGTGGGCTTCGCTTTAGGCCCAGGCAAGGGACCCCTAGCTCCTGGGACTGCCAGCTTCGACCGTGCCCAGCTCCCATCGCTGGCTCCACCCCTACTTCCTGCTATCACTGGCCAGGGCGGCAAAGGTGCCTGATTCTCTGATCATGGCTGGGGAGCAGGGCAAAGGCGGCCCCAGGGCCGCCTTTGTCCTGCCCCCCAGCTCTTAGCTCCCCCCTGGGTTTCCGATCACTGTCAGTGGCAGGGGGCTTCTTCCTGCTTTCCCTTTCGCCTCCCTGCATTGTGCCTACATATGCAAATTAGCCGCCATCTTGTTGGCAGTTAACTGCCAATCTTAGTTGGCAGTTAATTTGCATATAGCCCTGATTAGCCAATGAAAATGGTATCGCCGTACGCCAATTACCATTTTTCTCTTTTATTAGTGTAGATGACATTGGCAAATATGTTTTCCCATGCAGTGGGCTTTCTTGTTGTTTTGTTGATGGTTTCTTTTGCTGTGCAGAAGCTTTTTATTTTAATGTAGTCCTATTTGTTTATTTTCTCTTTAGTTTCCATTGCCCTAGGAGCTGTATCGGTAATGATATTGCTACGGCAAATGTCTGCTATTTTGTGGCCTATGGCTTCTTCTAAGATTTTTATGGTTTCCCCTCTGCATTTAAGTTCTTTATCCATTTTGAGTTTATTTTTGTGTAAGGTGTAAGTTGGTGGCCTAGTTCATTTTTTTGCAAGTATCTGTCCAGTTTTCCCAGCACCATTTATTGAAGAGACTGTCTTGACTCCATTGTATGCTCTTGCCTCCTTTGTCAAATATTAATTGAGCATTCTGGCTTGTGTCGATCTCTGGGTTCTCTGTTCTGTTCCACTGGTCTATATGTCTGTTCTTGTGCCAGTACCAGGCAGTTTTGAGAACGGTGGTTTTGTAGTATAGCTTGATATCTGGTATTGTGATCCCTCCAAATTGTTCTTCTTTCTTAAGATTGCTGCAGCTATTCGGGGTCTTTTTTTATTACAGATGAATTTTTGGCAATTTGTTCTAGGACTCTGAAGTATGCCATTGGTATTTTATTGGGGATTGCATTGAATTTATAGATTGCTTTGGGTAGTATGGACATTTTAATGATGTTGATTCTACCAATCTATGAACACGGTATGTTCTTCCATCTGTTTTTGTCTTCCTCTATCTCTGTTTTCAGTGTCCTGTAGTTTTCCGAGTACAGGTCCTTTGTCTCCTTGGTTAAGTTTATTCCTAGGTATCTCAATTTTTGTTGTTGCAATGCTAAGTGGGATTGCTCTTTTAATTTCTCTTTCTGTGAGTTCATTATTGGTGTATAGAAAAGCCATAGACTTCTGGGTGTTAATTTTTATCCTGCTACAATGCGAAATTCATTTATTAAGTCTAGTAGTTTTTGATGGAGTCTTTGGGGTTTTCTATGTACAATATCATGTCATTTGTAAATAGGACAGTTTTACTTTTTTTTTTTTTCCAATTTAGATGCCTTTTATTTCTTCTTCTTGTCTGATTGCAATGGCTAGTACTTCCGGTACTAGTTGAAGAGGAGTGGGGATAGTGGGCATCCCTGTCTTGTTCCTGTTCTCAGGGGAAATGGTTTTAGTTTTTGCCCATTCAGTATGATGTTGGCTGTGTGTTTGTCATATATGGCTTTTATTATGTTGAGGTATGATCCTTCTATTCCCACCTTGCTGAGAGTTTTATATCAAGAAAGAGTTTTTTAAAAATATATATATTTTTTATTGATATTTCTACAGAGAGGAAGGGAGAGGAACAGAGAGTTAGAAACATCAGTGAGAGAGAAACATCGATCGGCTGCCTCCTGCACATCTCCATACATGCTCTTGACCGGAATCGAACCAGGGACCCTTCAGTCTGCAGGCTGACGGTCTATCCACTGAGCCAAACCGGTTTCGGCAAGAAAGAGTTTTTATCAAGAAAGTTTTTTTGGATTTTGTCAAATGCTTTTTCTGCATCAATTGATATGACCATGTGGTTTTTATCTCTCAGTTTGTTTATGTGGTGTATCACATTTATTGATTTGCGGATGTTGGACCATCCTTGCATACCTGGGATAAATCCTACTTGGTCATGGTGTATGATCTTTCTATTGTATTGCTCAATTCATTTTGCTAGAATTTGTTGAGGATTTTGGCATCTATGTTCATGAGGGATATTGGCCTGTAATTCTCTTTCTTTGTATTATCTTTATCTGGTTTGGGGATTAGGGTAATGCTGGCTTTGTAGAAAGAGCTTGTAAGTGCTCCTTCCTCTTGAATTTTTTTGAATAGTCTGAGGAAGATAGGTGTTATTTCTTCTTTGAATGTTTGATAAAATTCCCCTGGGAAGCTGTCTGGTTCAGTGCTTTTGTTTGTTGGAAGTTTTTTATTACTGCTTTAATTTCCTCCATAGTTATCGGCCTATTCAGATGTTTTTTTTTTTATTCCTCTTGATTGAGTTTGGGAAGTTCGCATTTGTTTTAAAAATATGTCCATTTCTTCTAGGTTGACCAGTTTGTTGGAGTTGCGCATAGTATTTTTTTATGATTCTTCATATTTCTGTGGGTTCTGTTGTTATTTCACCTCTTTCGTTTCTGATTTTGTTTATTTGGGTCCTCTCTCTTTGCTTCTTGGTGAGCCTGGCTAGAGGTTCATCAATCTTGTTTATCCTTTCTAAGAACCGGCTCTTGTTTCATTGATTTTTTTGTATTTTTTTTTGTCTCTATGTCATTTATTTCTGCTCTGATCTTTATTATTTCCTTCCTTCTGATCACACTGGGCTTTTCTTGTTGCTCTTTTTCTAATTCTTCTAGTTGCAGAGTTAGATGGTTTATTACCAGTTTTTCTTGTTTTTCTGGGGTTTTTTTTGAGGTAGGCCTGTAATACTATGAATTTCCCTCTCAGGACTGCTTTCACTGTGTCCCAAAGATTTTAGATTGTTGTGTTTTCATTGTTGTTTGTTTCCAGGATGTGTTTTATTTCTACTTTGATCTCTTTGGTAACCCACTCATCCTATATAATAAAAGAGAAACATGCAAATTAACCATCCCTCTGCTATGCTTAAGCCACTCCCACCAGGAGCAAGTATGCAAATTAACCCAGCTAAGATGGCGGTGGCCACGGAGCTGGAGCAAGCAGGATGCTTTGGTTGCCCCCAGCAATGGAGGAATCCAAGCTTCCCGCCTGCCCTGGCCGACCCTGGGCTTCACTCAAGGCTACAAAGTTTCAATTATAAAAGATAAATAAATCCCAGATACCTGCTTTCAGCCACCTGTGGCCTCCACTCAAGGAGGGGCTGAGAACCTGGATTGCCAGGGGCAACTCAGGCTTCCAGCTGGACCAGGGTTCTGCTCAAGGCTACAAAGTTTCAATTATAGAAGATAAATAAATCCCAGGAAAAAAAAAGAAAAAAAGGAGACGCTGGTAGCTTGGGTCACGGGGGGGCATGGCCAGCCTAAAAATGGCCATCAGCCCATCACCCAGGCTGGGCAGGCACCCCAGGAGGACTCCCCCATCCTGAAGGGGCTGTGGGAAGCCTGAAAATGGCCCTCAGCCCCTCACCCAGGCTGGCCAGGCACCCCAACGGACCCCCACCCTGATCCAGGACACCTTTCAGGGCAAACCAGCCAGCTCCCACCTGTGCACCAGGCCTCTATCATATATAATAAAAGGGTAATATGCAAATTGACCCTAACAGCACAACGACTGGGAATGACTGGTCACTATGACACACACTGACCACCAGGGGGCAGACATTCAATGCAGGAGCTGCCCCCTGGTGGTCAGTGTGCTCCCACAGGGGGAGCTCTGCTCAGCCACAAGCCAGGCTGCCAGCTGCCAGCACAGCGGTGGTGGCGGGAGCCTCTCCTGCCTCCTCAGCAGCGCTAAGGATGTCCAACTGCAGCTTAGGCCTGCTCCCTGCTGGCAAGTGGACATTTCATTTCCATTTTCCTGATAGATATTTTTTCATCCCTCTGGCTCCCAGGCCGCCAGAGGGATGTCTGACTGCCAGCTTAGGCCTGATCACCCGGGGAGTGATCCTAAGCCAGCAGGTGGACATCCCCCAAGGTGTTCCAGACTGTGAGAGGGCACAGGCCAGGCTGAGGGGCCCCCAGAGTGCACAAATTTTTGTGCACCAGGCTCCTAGTTGTTTAATAGTGTGCTATTCAGCCTCCAAGTGTTGGAATTTTTGTGATTGTTTTTACTGTAGTTGATTTCTAATTTTATGCCATTGTGATCTGAGAAGATGTTTGATATAATTTCAATCCTCTTCACTTTAGAGAGACTTTGCCTGTGACCTAGTATGTGGTCTATCTTTGAACATGTCCCATGTGCACTTGAGAAGAACGTATATTCGATAGCTTTGGGGTGAAATATTCTGAAGATGTCAATTAAGTCCATCTGGTCTAGTGAGTAATTTAGGATTGCTGTTTCTTTGCTGATTTTTTGTCTAGAGAATTTATCCAGTGATGTTAATGGGGTATTAAAGTCTCCTACTATGATTGTGTTGCTGTCAATCTCTCCTCTGATATGTTCCAGAAGTTTTTTTTCTTATGTATTTGGGTGCTCCTGCATTGGGTGCATAAATATTTACCAGGGTTATATCCTCTTGTTGTATCAATCCCTTTAGAATTATGAAGTGGCCTTTATTTCTCTTGTTATGGTCTTCACTTTCAGGTCTATTTTATCACATATAAGTATTGCTACCCAGCTTTTTTTTTTTTCATTTCCATTTTCCTGATAGATATTTTTTCATCCCTTCACTTTCAGTCTATGTGAGTCCCTTGTTCTGAAGTAGGTCTCCTGTAGATAGCATATATATGGGTCATGTTTTCTTATTCATTCACTTACTTGATGTCTTTTGATTGGAGCATTTAGTCCATTTACGTTTAATGTTATTATTGATAGGTACTTGTTTGTAGCCATTTCTGTACTTTATGCCCGTTTTCCTTCTTCCCTTTCTATTTCTTCTTTTTACAGCATTCCTTTTAGCATTTCTTGCATTGCTGGCTTGATAGTGATAAACTACCTTAGACTTTTTTGTCTGCATAGCTCCTGATTTCCCCTTCAATTTTGATTGATAGTCTTGTTGAATAGAGTATGCTTGGATTCAATCCTTTGCCTTTCATCACTTTGTATACCTTCTTCCATTCCCTTCTAGCTTGATGTGTTTCTGTTGAGAAATCATATGATAATATGATGGGGGATCCTTTGTAGGTAACTCTCTGTCTCTCTCTTGCAGCCTTTAAGATTCTCTCTTTGACATTAACATTTGCCATTATAATGATGACATGTCTTGGTGTGCGTCTTTTGGTATTCATCTTGCTTGGGACTCTCTGTACTTGTGTAACATTTTTCTTCCCCATATCTGTAATTATTTCTTCAAATAGATTTTCTAATCCTTACTGCTCTTCTTGTCCTTCTGGCAGCCATATTATATGTATGTTACTTTGTTTCATGTTGTCCCAAAGCTCCCTTAAGTTCTTCTCCTGCTTTTGATTTTTTTCTCCAATTGCTGTTCAGATTGAGTTTGTTTCTCTATCTTATCTTCTAACTCACTAATTTGGTCCTCTGCTTTTTCCAGTCTACTATTGAAACCTCCCGTGGTATTTCTGATTGTAGCTATATCACTTTTGATTTCTTCCTGATTTTTAAATAGGTTGTTGATATTCTCATCCATCCAGTGTATGAACTGTATGACCATTACTCTGAATGCTTTTTCTGTCATGTTGCATGCTTCCATTTCAATTATTTCCTTTTTTGGCGACTCCTCATTTTCTTTCCTCTGGGGATTGTGTCGTCTCCCCATTCTGACTATCACTAGAAGGTTCAAACTTCTAGTTGCATGGTCCTGGGCCATGTGCATTGGGAGCTTTGCACAACCCAAGTGTCACTGAAGAGCTCCAACACCAAGACGTGTAGCTGCCATGGGTTGGTGGGAGCCACACTTGCCCAGGATCAGAGTCACTGGTGCTCAATGTGGCCTCATGCGCACACCTAGAACTAGGGACCCACCTGCGCCTCACTGAAACAGAGACCCCTCTGGCATGTGCCAAAAATCAGAGTCCCCTAGCTCATGCCAGGAATCAGAGTTCCCCTGTGTCTGCACCAAGAATCGAGTATCAGAGTCTCTGTTGCTTGGTGCGGCCTCAAGCAGAGAATCAGTGTCCCTGTGTGTGCATGCGCCAAGAATTGGAGTCAATGGCTCTTAGTGTGAATGCACTGGGAATCTGTGATCCCATGTGCATGTGATGAGAAACAGAGTCAAGTCACTGGTGCTCAATGCTGCCTCTTGCGTGGAGAATCTGGGTCCCAGGTCTACTTGGGGGACTGGGTTTCATAGTAGCACTGTGTCTGCAGGAGGTGCATTCCTGTGCTGCAGAAAACAGACTTCCGTGTGTGCTTGCCAGTATTGAAGTCAGGTGGCACTGCCAGCGTGGGGCGTGGGGTTTAGTCACCCAATTGCATTGCGGGGAACAGATTCCCAGTGTCCACACATGCCCAGGCTCAAATTCCTGTATCGGTGCTGCAGCCCTGTGAAAGGGGAGGGTCTAGCAGTTCCTATGGCCTTGCTGCAAGCCTGCAGGGAGGGGGATGGGCTCTGTGACTCACAGAAATCTGCAGCCGGGATGTCTGGATTCCTGGTGTCTGTGGGTCTGCAGCCATAGTCACAGGTCTCTGTCCACAGTGGCTGTAGGGTCCCGGTTTGCATTTGAGGCCAGACTGGGTGGTATTGATGCCAGGATCCTAGTCTCAAGCAGCTCTCAAACATGGGAAGTTTTTAACCATTATTGTTTTAAATAGACTTTCTGTCCATTTCTTAACTTTTGTCCTTTGAAATTCCCATTATGAGTATATGATTTTCTTAATAATGTCTTATATATCCTGTAGGCATTCTAAACTCTTCTTTCCTTCTCTGAATAAATACTTTTAAATAACCTATCTTTTAGTTCACTGATTTTTTTTGCTTCTATTTGCCTGGATTTGCTGTTAATGCTCTCTACTACATTCTTTAGTTCAGTTATTGTATTCTTCAGCTCGAGGACACTTTTACAGTTTCTTGTCTTTTTGGTGAACTTCTCATTTTGTTCTCTTCCCCTCCTGCCCTCCCCCAATTTTATTGATTTGTCTGTATATAGTGTCTTGTAGTTCACTGAACTTCTTTCAGATGATTATTCTGAAATGTTTTTCAGATAATTTATATATCTAATTTCTTTAAGGGTAGTTATTAGAGTACAGTCATTTTTGCTTTTTTCAGTGTACTGTTCACCTGAATCTTCGTGATCCTTGATTCCTTGTATTGGTATGAGTGCATTTAAGTCAGCACTGTCTTCTTCCAAACTTTACAGGTCTATAGTTTAAGTTTCTAGTAGTTATCTAGTAGCCAGGAGTCATTTAGCTTTTTCCTAAGCCAGACTACTGAATCATATCAAGATGTAAAGGGGATTATAACCCTTTCATACTTCAACCATAGCAGGTGGCACCAACCTCTGTCATTCCCTCCTTCCTCAGAAATACAATACTGCTTTTAACCTACTGTGTTCACCATGGAAAAGTTCTGTTTCAGAGTCTTCCATTTGGTCTCTCCTAGGAGAGTCATTGTTATTTTATAGATTAAGAAATGAATGGTTAAAAAAAAAACCTTTTTGTGTGTCCTGATTATACATTTAAGAGCTTGGGGAATTTGTAGATTGAGTGGATTCACCATTAGATAGACATTACCTTACCTCCATACACTCTAACAGGGGCCATTATGGTGTCTTGGGTCCCAAGGTATCAACTCATATACTGTATCAATAAACCTTAAAATTTCTGTGAGTTTTCTTTGTTTTGCATATATGTTACTTGAATAAATGGCCATATGTGCCTGTGGTGAAAAATTCAGGGAATTATTATGGTATAGATTTGCACAGTCCTTTCTTGTAAGAACTGCCATCAACAGCTTCTGAGTCAAGAATTGGCTAAGGTCTGGAAGGTGTGCAAAGAATGTTGACTTTTCATTGAAGTAATATTTCAATCATCTGATCATCTATTTATAATCTCTTTTGATGAAATATATAAATTAATATCCTTGTTAACTGCTCATGTGTCTTGCCTGTAAGAACAGCATCTTCTAGTAGCTAATTTCTTAGACATCTATGGCCCAGGGTCCCTGGTTGTGATTCTAAGTTTGTTGCCCATTACACAAATTACTCATCCTGCTGTGACAGTTAATGCTGCCTCTTAGCCTCAGTTATTCTGGAGTCCTATCATTTCATTTGTTAGGGAATCCAGCTCTGTAAATCATTCCTTCATTACTCCAACCTACATAGGATAGTCTGGACTGAGCATTTCAAGAATGCAGCTGCCGTCTCAACAGTACATCCTTTATTGCTTTGTTAAGGTGGCGTCTTTGAGGCATCTGAGGACACAGTAACCCCATGGATGGAATTTCCAGTTGTACAGAGTGAAGTCATGACATCTTTCTAAGGCTTTTGGATCTCTTTTATAATTGTTGGCCTGGCAGACTTACTTTTTAAAAAATATATTTTTATTGATTTCAGACAGGAAGAGAGAAGGATAGAGAGATAGAAACATCAATAATGAGAGAGAATCATTGATTGGCTGCCTCCTGCATGCCCCCTACTGGGAATGGAACCCAGAACCCGGGCATATGCCCTTGGTCGGAATTGAACCAGGAACCCTTAAGTTCATAGGCTAACTCTCTCTGTCCACCAAGCAAAACTGGCTAGGGTAAGTCTGATATTTCTTATTCCACTTCATCTAGTGCGCACTGTGCTATAGCAAGCCTCTAAGAGCCACCCAGGAGCATATTAGAATCATTGCCCTTGGACCTTTCCAGGCTAATTAAATTAAACTCTGTGGCCCAGGAGAGTGTGCCTGTATCAGCATCCTCCAATCATGTTTCACATTCTAACATTGTTTTTCCAGGATCCATTCCCACACACAATCTCCTGGCACCTCTTAGTACATGTTGGCCAGACCTGCAGCTCTGTTGGAGTAAACCATCTCTTCAGCTAGCAGGCTCATCTAGAAGATTCCTAGTTTGGTCTTGCTGAGAGAACTCTGCATAATCTTCGTTCAGACAAAGCGGTGGATAGGGCAAAGGTCTGTCTACAAACAGGGACAGGGGTCTCTTTTGCAGGACAGTGGGTTCAGAAGGATCTAGAATTCAGAGTTCTCAGGTGCATCTACTTAGAAAGCCCCACTCTGAGTTTCAGGTCTTCATGCTTTCTTTATCAGGGATTTGACTTTGGCACAAGAGGCCACCATGAGCTCAGAATTCAGTCTTCTCTGAATTTCTATCACTTTTTAAAAATATAATCCTCACCTGAGCACATGCTTAGACAGAGAAAGAGATAGAGGTAGAGACAGAGATAGAGAGACATTGACCAATTGCCTCCCATATACATCCTGATCTGGGATCGCACCCATAACCCAGGTATGTGCCCTGACAGGGAATGAAATTGGCAAACCTTTCTATACACAGGACAATGCTTAACCAACTGAGACATTCTGGGTGGGCAGAAGTTCTGTCATTCTTAAAATTAGGGCCTGCACCAAGCCTTCCACTGTTTACCTTACAGTTGCAGGTGGTAATTAATATATATAAGCCTGTCATGCACTTTTTAAAATACTTTAAGGAGCTTAGAAATAGCCATCTAGCCATGCCGGTGTTGTTTAGTGGTTGAGCATCGACCCATGAACCAGAAGGTCAGGGTTTTATTCCTGGTCACAGCACATGCCAAGGTTGAGTGCTTGATCCCCAATAGAGGGTGTGCAGAAGGCAGAAGATCAATTATTCTTTCTCATAATTGATTTTTCTGTCCCTTTCCTTCTCCCCTCCTCTCACTGGAATCAATAAAAGCAAATTTAAAATAGTTTTTAAAAAAGAAATAGCCACCTAATCATACAGTTCTTTTTTTTTTCTTTTTTAATGTTTTTATTAATTTTTTTATTATTTATTTTTTTAATTTTATTGCTCAAAGTATTACAAAGGATATTACATATGTGTCCATTCCCCCCCCCACCCTAGACAGTCCCCTAGCCTCCCCTATCCCCCAGTGTCTTATGTCCATTGGTTATGCTTATATGCATGCATACAAGTCCTTTGGTTGATCTCTTACCCCCCTACCTCCTGCCCCTCAACCCTCCCCGGCCTTCCCGCTGCAGTTTGACAATCTGTTTGAGGCAGCTCTGCCTCTGTATCTATTATTGTTCAAAAGTTTGTAATGGTCTCTATTATCCATGAATGAGTGAGATCATGTGGTATTTTTCCTTCATTGACTGGCTTATTTCACTTAGCATAATGCTCTCCAGTTCCATCCATGCTGTTGCAAATAGTAAGAGTTCCTTCCTTTTTAGAGCAGCATAGTATTCCATCGTGTAGATGTACCACAGTTTTCTAATCCATTCATCTACTGATGGGCACTTAGGCTGCTTCCAGATCTTAGCTATGGTGAATTGTGCTGCTATGAACATAGAGGTGCATATATCCTTTCTGATTGGTGTTTCTGGTTTCATACAGTTCTTATAGTTACTATTTTTTTCTTTTTAAATGCTAGACAATTGCATCAGTACCTCTTCCCCTACAGGTGAATGTTTATGCAACTGCACTGTTTTAGTACCCCAGGACCTAGCAATATTCTACCTGTTACCATCTGGCTAGACAGTGATCCAACTCAGAACTCCATGCTTGGGGTTGGCTTGCTAAGATGAGTAGGTGATGTTGGGTTCCCTAAAAGCAAAGCCTGAGATAAAATCATTAAATGATTTATTGTGAGAATTCTCTCATGAGGAAGAGGGATAAGGGAAGCAGGATACCATGGTGGGAAATGCTAAACAAGGACTATTTTAAATGGGCATAGCTGGAGACTAGTTCTAGGTAGTCTCTGGGGAGCGCAGGAACATGAATCACTTCACATGGTTAGTTCAGAGTTGGTCCTGGGAACGAACCCCCAGCACAAAGAGATGTAACCTTCAAGTGACTCTGCCTCCATTTGGCACAAAGCAATACACTGGGAAGAGGTGGCATCAGCAGCCAACACTCATAACAGCGGGGGGATGAGAAATCTGCCTGAAAATGGGATTTTCCAGGGTATCAACAGCATCCACTACACCAGTGAACTGTTCTGATTTGCTTCCTGAATAGCAAAGATTTGTTTGAAATTCATCTTAAATTCCTCCTTTATTAGGTCTGAGTCATTTTGCTGGAAAAAAAAAACACAGACAAACATAATGATGCTCAATGTAATGTCATTAGACAATTTACAACTGAAAATGATCAGGACTCTTGTCTTAAACACCTAAGTTACATTAACCAGGTTAAGTTTAGGAACTCAAGCATCTAAGAGTTTGTTTCCTAAGCATGATTAAGCCTTGTTGTTTAGACAGACATGGGAAATCATTATTATACTGATGATTCTTAGTCATTGGCTTTGGTTTGTTTCTTTTAGTGAAAGTTAGAAAAGCAATCTAAGGCCTTAGTGATAATCAACTATTACAGATGTATAATCAATGATATTCCTTTTACATTGTCAATTCTATTCCCCTCTGGTGATGTGTTACTGTATATGGTTCATTTACATGCAAAGGAATCTGCAGCTTGGGACCTCTGAGAGTTCTGTTTGAATATATTTTGGGAGAGGTAAAAAGGATAGCATGACTTTAGGAAGCAATTTTCTCCTTAGGTTTTGAACAGGGTGGACACCACTGTCCTCAATGGTCACCTTTGAGGAGAGAAATGAGCTCTCAGGGGCCTGGAGTCTGGTTGCAGGGACAACTCTTTATTCACTGTTGCTCTCTCTGGTGAGCTTAAATCCTCAATTTAAAAACCCAGTCACTTCCTAAATCCTTGCTTGTATAAGCTTGTCATAGGATGAGGGAAACTCTAAAATCTCCCAGTACCAGGAAATGCAGGCAGAGTGACTCAATAAGTAGAAAATGAAATGGAAGCAGGGAGAGCCCCTTACCTTAGGATCTTGATAGATGTTGTTCATATCAAGCACAAACCCTTCCACTTGGGCATAACATCCTCCCTTTAGACTATTCTTGATTTCATCCAATCTCCTAAGTGTCTCTAGGCATTGAGAAGCCTTTTGAACCTGGTGAAAAATATATCAATAGGAGCATTACTGACAAAGTTCAATGTCTACATTCTGTGGATTCCCATAAAATCTAGAGGAAATACAAGGTGAAGGTAAAGGCAACTCATGTTCTCCCTCCCATGGGCTTCAGATCACAGATTCCACAGTGTCTGTGTCAAGGTTGGGTAACATTATGGGGCCTATACATGGTTTGTCATTGTTACTCACATAATTTTCATGTGGAATATTCGGAAAAACGTTGGTCTCGAAATGGCAATAGGCCTTTAGGAGTAGGAATTCACATTTCTGCAAAGAAAGAGACTGTGAATGAAAAGCAGCTTGGCAAGAGTGAGCCCATATGCATGTCTAGGCAGAAGCATGAACACTGTAATCTTCTGGAAGTTTCCCCAACTAGGGATTGCTCTTGGACACTAACATGTAATAGCTGAGTTGTTGTTTTTTTGTTTTGTTTTCTGTGAGCAGGTTCTGGTGTGTTTTCAGTGTGGTTGAGGCATGGTCAGAAGAGCAGGCACCCTTTGACACCCTTCCCTTCACCCATGACTGTTTGACTTCTCATGTGAGCAGAAGGGACATGTCTTGGGTCAAATACAACTCACCGACTTGTCATTTGGCCCCATCTGTCTCGCCAGGACTTCAGATTCACTGTAGCACTGCTGCTGACTTCGTGAAGAAAATTCTATTGTGCAGAAGGTACATCTCCAAGGGGCCCTGAGATATCAGAAGTAAGTGAGCAAGGCAAGCCTAGAAACACCTTCGTTCCCACAGCTGTCAATGTTCTCCTTTCAGGAATGGCTGATGGGCACAACCAGGGAATGAGGGGACAACTCCCAGATTCTCCAGGACTCTCATGTGGTAACCCTGGTCCCTAGAGTAGCAGCAGAGGTTTATTGGGTGGAAGATGGTGTCAAGGTGAGTGTTGGGCTCCCCTTTCCTAGTTTGAGCTTCTGAGAGCACAGAGTCCTGCCTTCATGCCTGAATGTCAGAGTGTGGGCCTTAACCCCTGGAGGCCTTGTGCCTCCACTAACCTGTTGAGAACATGCCAAAATAAGGGAAACTGTCCTTATTTACTGTCTGTTCTGAATACACACAGAACACAAACAACTGGCATTTGCACTCCTGTGAACAGGAGTCTGTAGTGGATAGTTCTGGAAAGGACAGTAGTGGTATGTAGGCGAAGCACCCAGCTACAGACTTCAGCCTCCTAGAGGTGAGAAGAGAACAGTAACTTACTAATGATAGCATTTTTAACAGCTCCCCACATCATATTGTTGGACTATGTACCCCAGGCCCTGCTCTTTCCCCATTAGGAACAAGGAGGAACTCTGCAGGGGGAGTGTGCATGGCAGGAGGAAGGCCTCTGAAAGGAGAGGGGGCTGCATCTCACAAACCTCTGAGATTCCACAGGTGGGAGGTGACAGTCCCCATGAAAGCCCTTCAGACAAACACAGCAGTAGATGAACTTTCCTTCTTCCCAGCAGATCTTGCATTTCTCTGCGTTTTCCAGCTAGAAGGTAAAACAATGTCTGTAACCCCAGTGAGACCCTGAAGACCGGCACTGTGGGAATTTGAATCTCATTGTCTTTGTGCAAACCTTCATGGACAGTTATGTGCTTCTCCCTGAGCTGTGAGCCAACTGCATGGAACGGAGGTTTCAGAAAAAAAACTCTTGGTCTATGGTGAAGTTCAGGAGTAGTGGCCTTTGTGATTAGGAAAGGTTTTGCTGTAAAACCAGAGCTTCTGTGGCTGACAGGGCAATGAAACCTGATAGTCCAAGATGGGCAGGGTACACATGGTCCCCTGGCAAGGAGCATTGTTTAGCTGTGGGCCCTTTTCCAGGGGAGCTTGTTGTATAACTCTGCTCATCCTAGAATAACATGTTTCAGTGCCCTGCCACCCACAGAATTGTTCAAACAAGCCAGCTACAACTTCCCAGGGAAACCAGGGCACACCTCACCCTCCACAGCCCCTGGTTGCTCCCTCCGTTCCTGAGGGAAACCTTGGTGAGGCCTGCATGGCTGGCACTGCCCTCTTTTCTCAACCTGGGAGTATATGTGACTAATAAACACCTGTCAATCCATCTGTCAGGTAACAGATGCTGTTATTTGCCATCCGCCAGTCAGGTGGATATGCATCCCTCATCAATGGGGTGAAGAGGATGTGATTAAAACAGAAAACCACTTTTTCCTCTTTTTTTTCAAAAATGAAAAGCAACATTTACATATGAATCAGTAACTATGTTTGCTCCTGGTTGCTTTCCTGGATCTGCCTTCTGAGAGATTCCAGACAGCTTGCAAACATCTTAAAGGCTGTTCTGTACCAGATAGAAACATCCCGTCTACCCCATGGCCTATTGGAGAAATTCCTACCTTCTTGTTACCATCACCTCCTCCTGAGCCATGAAAGCACAACCCAAACTCATCCAGGGAAAACTTAATGTATCCTGTCCTCACACCCACTACATATTCTTTTCTAGCGTGTTCATTTTATAAAACATACACTTTCTGCCACAAACCTGAGAATCCTTTCTTGCTCTATACTCTCACTAGTATCCAAAATTCTATCTATACCCAATCCTCCTCACAGTAGTTGCTAAGCTTACTTTGTTAGTTCTGTCATCCCTCTAAGGTTCACTGAGCACAGGTCTGCTGAGACCCTAAAAAATGCTTCCAAACCTAATACATAACAAAAAGTGGTCTGTTTTCTCAGTCTGTATCATATCTCGGTTAACAACACACAAATATCAGAAATGTCCTTTTAGCAAATGGACACAGTAATTTGGAACACAGCTATGTTATTTCTCTTTGTGCAGAAAGTAATAAAAGATGAAAAGTTGCTAAAGGTTATTTTGAGTCTTGTTCTGGACTTTTGGATGGAAATTTTTATCTTGGGGAAACAAAATTCTGGTCATTTCTTTGCTTTTAAAAGTGGCCATATGTGAGCCTGGCCGGTGTGGCTCTGTGGTTGTGTCGACCTATGAACCAAGTGGTCACAGTTCGATTCCTGGACAAGGCACATGCCCAGGTTGCGGGCTTAATCCCCAGTCTGGTGAGTGCAGGAGGCAGCCTATCAATGACTCTCTCTCACCATTGATGTTTCTATCTCTCTCCTTCTCCCTTCCTCTCTGAAATCAAATATATATATATATATATATTTGTATTAAATGACCATATATGAGAAAGTGCAAGGCTCAAGGAGCATCTTGCCAACAGCTCCCATTCAGTGTTCCAGAGAATCCTGAATCACATCCCCAATGCAATATGAGACTGCTCTAGCATGGAGACCTGGGGCCATTTTCCTTCTCCTCTCTATAGGGATTCACAGATTACCATCATCATTCTTCAGAAAGTGCTGACCCTCTCTTCAGAACAAAGAAATAACAAATATAAGCAGTGCATAAGAATCTTGCATCCATAATTTTTAATCAATTTTAGAACCCTTTTCTCTGAGGCTCTTTGTTTCTTAGCCCAGCTGCACATTTGAATTGTCAAGGAGAATATATAAAATACTAAATTCCTGGTCCCAACATCAGAGATTCTGAATCAATTTTTCTGATTTGAGGCACAGGCATTGGTATTCTCCCTAAGTTATAGAATGAGTAACTTGTGTATCAAAATTTTCTGAAGACATTTTAACAATTCTAATGTCTGAATAATAACTCAGAAGGATTTCAATGAGATTTTGTCTAGAATGGGATTCAGGCAATGTTATTTTTCAAAGGTCTTCAGGTGTTTCCAGTGTGCAACTTGAGTTGAGATTTAGCCTGCACAAGTGTGGGTTTTAATGCCTGAGGATATAATAAGACAATGATGAATTGGCCTGTAATATCTATCCTAGGAAAGATTATTAATAAGAGTGAGGCCACTCATGCTGAAACAGTTGCTTTCTACCTACAGACTCTTCACCTTGGGTAGTATGACATGACCATCTATCATTCAGGGTTCTGGGAACCATACAGTACACATAGATAACTCTACCACCTCCTGTAGCTCTTCTGGGACACCACCCAAAAGTTAAAATGAATTCAACACACTTGATATTACAATTCCTCTTCCAGAAGACTATCCTCATCTCCCTGGGATCCAAATCCCAAGATGGCACCTCACTGACTTTTCACAGGAAGCTGACTACCAGGTACTACACTTTCATTGCTTTAGTGTAAGCCTAGAATCCCCTTCCTCCAGTAGTTAATCTTCCATGGTAGACAATGAAGTTGAAACAATCCCAAGGTCAGGGATATTATTTTAATGTTCTTCAATGGAAATTGGGCATTTTTATGCACTCAATATTTATATGTTAAATGAGTAAAAATGAGTATTGTTTCACTTAGGAAAAGAGATTACATGCTATCTCTTTAGTAAATATTAACATACGATAAATGATTGTTTGGCAGTGTATATCAAGTTATTTGACAACACAGAAGCTGTCACCAGAAAGTACAGGTGGCCCTCATCAGGAGACAGGAAACTGTTGAGTGGTATCATGAGTGATATTTAAATTTCCAGAAACCAGGAGGCTTTATCAACAAGACAAGTTCTGGGAGGCAAAGAGGACCTACAGAGGCAGTAATGGGTCCTGAGATCTGTCACTTTGGGTTATTTCTGTTCTTGATCAAGGAAACAAAATATAGGGGCAATTGAACCTTGTTGCTGCAAAGTATTGCACCCATGGATAAAGATAGAACCTATGCATTGGAAGTTGAGTACTAGCTCTTTTAGATACTCCATATTGAGTAACTTTAGATAGTACATGGAGAATGGTGGAGATACTGCTGTTTAAAGTAGTCACTGAATAGGTCAAACAACAATTTATCTTCAATAAACCCAGTGGGTAAAATGTCCCAAGGACTGGTAGTTCAAAAGAACCAGTTAATGTAAAGACCTGGACTTCACATTTCTGGGAGATAAAGTCTCAGTAGCCAGCTATGTACAACTTGTTCTGAAATTTTCACCTTTCCCTCCTTTCCAAGTTCTCATTCACACTCAATATTGGAGAAATAATCACTTTGTCTTGAATCTACACTGCACATTTTGTATTTTGTTTGTTGCCTTGATAGCCTTCTTCCATAGAGGGAGAAATCACTTTCATGGATAGACAGGTGGCCTGCACAGCCCCTGAGTAGAACCAAAGGGGTGGCATTGAAGTAAACAATTTTCCAGGTCAGACCCTCATGTAAGACATATCAGTCTCACAAAAGCTCCTTCTCCAACAACACCATCCTCATAAAAATTGCCAGTAATTTCTGCTTGAGAAAGTATTCTGTATGTC
The DNA here is from genome assembly GCF_014108235.1 of Myotis myotis. NCBI lineage: Eukaryota > Metazoa > Chordata > Mammalia > Chiroptera > Vespertilionidae > Myotis > Myotis myotis. Next base: position 30,268,350 of record NW_023416390.1, on the reverse strand, counting down.
TGTGTGTATATTTTATAGAAGGATGGAAGATGATGTCAAAAATTAGAAGAGAAATATGCTTCGAGTTGCCCATCTTATGGAATAGTACATGGTTTTGTTTATGTCCCAATATAGACTCTGTATTAGATCAGGTTCTTCTGGATGATGGTGAGCAAATTTTTGCTCCATCAGATTTCATTAAAGTTAGAATACAATAACCTTTACGAAAAAAATCTGTGCTGAGTTAAAGATGAGTCTGTGACCTCATTAAGAAATGTCTTTATGTATTCCATAATTATGTTTGCTTTTACAACTTGGACTCCCTGACATCTGCAACTATAGCTAAAACTCAGCTATGAGATGGCTTCTTATTATTCTCATCTCAAATGGTTTACCATTCAAAGGTGACCTTGCATACAACCTAATGTTCAATGTAGCAAATCTGAAGGCACTTGCAAAATGAATAACTTAATTAAATAAAATAAAGACAGAGGAGAGGAGAAGAGGAAACAATGTTAAATACAAAACTGAGAAACCATAAAAAGATGCTGTACATATAAAATTAGTTATGTAATAAGTACTTGTATTAAGTAATGATCACCTTTTTTATCTTGCCGTATATTCTTGGAGGTTGAGGTAGAAAATTTTCCTGAAAGATAAAAAGATCCAAGAGTATGGTTAGCCTGTGTTTATGTTTTGTGAGTCTGTCATTGCAACCTCCTCCCAAATATTTCCACTTGATGTCCCACTGTCAGCTCAAACCAAGGCATCTGAATGAGACACTATCTCCCTCTACTCACCTGTTCTTCTTCTAGAAAGAAGAAGATTAACTACTGGAGGAAGGAGATTCTAGGTTACACAATCAATGGTACCCAGAAAATCATCTTCAGAACCTTTTTCCTTGCTCTTGTGCTTTTCCCCTAAGTTTTAAGAGCCTTTCATTCACAATCTCTTTGACACCTCTCACCTCCTTTCTATTTCCACCAGTGCCACTCAAGCTTATGTCCTCACACCAGGGTTATTCAGTCATTACACATGTATCCCATACCTACAGGGTATAAGACACTCTGAACAATGGTGGTCCCACAAAGATGTATAAAACTAGAGGGATCTAGGAGAATAAGGGATTGCATGGAAGGACAAGTATAAAACTGTGAGAAGGGCCTTAATATTGGGGTCCAGGGACGCAGGGAAGGGATGACAAGTCAGGTCAGCCAGGGAATATTCAGAGAGGGTGACATTGGAGCTGAGCATTGTAGTTTGACTACAGGTTTCTTGGGCTGAAAGACAGTGAAGTCATTTCCAGGCCCCATGCTGTCTGAGATACTGTTTTAAATATGTCACTTCCCACCTCAGGAGACCTTCATGGTTCTGCATTGTCTATGGTATGAGTTTAAACTCCATAGCCTGGCATTGAATCCTTCCACAAACAACACCAATTGATGGATTATGCTGTATAACACACTATCTACTTCAATCCACGGAGCCACATTAGTTGTGGTTCTGGTTTTCGCACCATTCTTTCTCTGGAGTGCGTTCTGCACACTTGTTTGGCCATAGACTGTCTCCTTTCTTTCAGTGCCTAAAGTTGTCTGCAAGCACCTGAGTCAGAATGACCTTTCCCTGCATCTACCTCAACAGAGCCTCTTTGACAAATCAATTCACTGCCTTGTATTAAGTTATGAGTGTGGGACAAGCATAATGTCAGGGCTTGGGGTGGTAGTTGCCAGTCAACATATATTTGGTGGACAAAAAGTGACCTATCTTAGAGTGAAACCAGGAAAATCACTTCCAAGCTCCTGTCACTGTAATACCTCCATCAGCCATTTTAGGGTTCTTCCATTGCAGCGCACACTTGTTTTCCAGTTAGCGTTTTTGACGCCTCCTTTAAGTTCAAATTCTTGTAGGGTGAACCAATTTCCATCCTGGCTTCTTATGCACTTCACCGTGGATCCTGTAAGACCGGGGTAAGTTGAATCTGAAACCTCTTTGTCCTCAGAGCTCAGACACTGGCTTCCCACTACACTGCATCTGAAGCCACCCAATTTGGGTACAAGATCACTAGCAGAAAAGTCTGGCCTCACATTTCATACTTGAGAATCCCTAAACCCAGCCTTGTGAGTCCCCTCCCAGGGGATTTCTTGCTTTGGATTGAAATCTCAAGTCCTGGCCCTGTTGCTCACAATGGCTTCAAAGCAACATCTGTGTCCTGTATTACAGCAATTTTCTTCCAGCTCATTGGCTTTATTGAGCAGATATACTTTTCTATCCCTGAAATCATGGGTGGCTGACTTTAAAATAATACGAAATATTTTCAGTAGAAAATTTAACTTGTGTAAAAAGATAGTGTTACACTTAACAACAGTATTCATTAGAGCAAAGGAAATCAAAACCTCATTGAGATATTACATCACACTCACTCGGATGGCGGTAATGAAAAAGACCGACAATAACAAGTATTGGTGAGAATGCAGAGAAATTGGAGCCCTCAGATTTCACTGATGAGCATATAAACTGGTGCATTACTGTGGAAAAAGTTTGTTTTTTCCCTCAACAAATGCAACATGGAATTGCCACGTATCCTGCAATTCCACTCCAGAGCATATAGCAAAAATAATTAAAAATTTATGTTCACCAAAAACTTTGACAAAACAGCATTATTTATGATAGCTAAAGGGAGAGAAAACCCAAACTTTAGATAAATGCAATATTGTATATCCATACCATGGACTATTATAGTATTTGACAATAAAAAATGAAATATACTAAATGTGGTACTATATGTATGAACCTTGAATACATCATGCTGTGTGAAAGAACTGGTCACAGAAAAGCACCTGTCACATGAGTCTATTGATGTGAAATGCTTAGAATAGGCCAGTTTATAGATCATAAAATAGATTAATGGTTGCTTAGGGCTGGGTAGTGGGGTGAGGCGGGATGGGTATTGACTACTGAAAGACATGGTGTTTCCTTTAGTAGGGGACAAAAAGGTTCTAAAATTAGATTGTGATGATGGTTTTATAATCTTGTGAATAAGCCAAGCAAATAAAAAACTCAACAGTGAATTCTACACTCTAAGAGGTGAATTATATGATATGTGAGTTATAGCTCAGTAAAGCTATTTAAAAATAGTTATGATGAAAACATTTATTTATATTAATTGTTCACAAAAGAATATTAATCTGATATGAAGTTTATCATAATAGACAATTATTGGAAAACTTTATGTTAAAAATCGCAACACATTGTATAGTCAATATGTAAATTAACTCTCAAAGTCACACCATGAGGCAGGTTTTTAATTATTATCCATTTCTTAGATGAGAAGTATCAGGCTCAGAGAGGTCCCATTCTTTATTCAGTCACTCTTGGCAGAGCTGAAGCTGGGACTCACATTTTTCTGATTCCAAATTTTGTGAACTTTTCACTACATTAAACATATATCCTGGTGCTGGTTTCCAGAAGGGGTATAGGATATGAAGGTGGAGGCTGATTCAAAGTAAAATATGCAATATTTTCCATCCACAGACTGACATTTCTGCACTTCTCTTTGGTTCCTTGGGCATCCTCATGGACACTTCCATGTGGAAGTGAGAACTTATGCACCATTTCTTAAAGTGTAAAAATATCATCTTGGGGACCCTACCTCTTCTCAAGACAAAACTGGGGCCCAAATTTCTTGAATGATCAGGGTATTCCATTACTTTTTGTGATTCTCTCACATAGTGGTTGCAGATTAAAGTAAACCTTGAAACCTACCTCGTTCAAATTTTCTCTTAATTAACAAGCCCACCATCTCCCCGCAGATCACAGGAAGTATTTCAGCATCAAAATCCATAGTCCCATCTATGTGCTTTCTTATCCCTGAAAGAGAAGTTTCTTTATTGTGTCTCATTTTAAAATTGCACACGTAAAACGTCCTCCCATGTCAAGGTTGTTTCTATAAAGACAGAGGTTCTTAGGAAATTTTATTTCACAAATCTCCAGAGTTTCTCAGTTTTTCTTTCAGTGGTATTTTTGTTGCATAATGAAAGATGTACATCTTCATCTCACCTCTGAAACCTCATACAATTAGAATGTTTAAGCAGAGAAAGGCTTCAATAAAACTGTCTTAACTCCCAATCCAGTCAGCCCCCTTAATTCTTACATGACAATGAAACATACAGCTGCTGTCATGTTCTGCAGAAAGCTCCCCAGCTATGCTCTTCCACTGCAGTTAGGTAGCTGGAGACAAAGTCAAACACTGTGCATGCAGCTCCTGTTTGAGCTCTGACTTGGTGGCAGAGAGGATAATGATGGGTAACCTAATGGAGATGGTATCTACACTAATAAAAGAGAAACATGGTAATTGGCATATGACCGCTACCCTTTTCATTGGCTAATCAGCGAGGTATGCAAATTAACTGTCAGCCAAGATGGCGGCCGGCAGCCAGGCAGCTTGAAACTAACATGAGGCTCGCTTGTCTCAGTGATGGAGGAAACAAGCGTTCCCCGCCTGCGGCTGCAGGCCTCTGAGCCTGCAGTTTCAAACATTGTAACAAATACCGCCGGACTTCAGCCAGCAGATTCGCAACATTGTATGCAAAGGCCAGAAACCTACTTTCAGCAGCGGAGGAGGCCTAAGAGCTGGATGGAGCCAAGCCTCAAGCTAAAGCTGGCCCAGAATAAAAAAATAAAAAAAAGGAAAAAAGGAGTGGTTGGGAGCTTCAGTCACCCCCAGCCTGAAAACATCCCTCAGCCCCTCACCCAGACTGGCCAGGCACCCCAGTGGGGACCCCCACCCTGAAGGGGGTGTGACCAGCTGCAAACAGCCATCATCCCCTCACCCAGGCTGGCCAGGCACCCCAGTGGGGACCCCCACCCTGATCCAGGACACCCTTCAGGGCAAACGAGCTGGCACCCACCCGTGTACCAGGCCTCTACCCTATATAGTAAAAGGGTAATATGCCTCCCAGCACCGGGATCAGCGGAGCCGAGAGGCCTCCCGGCACCGGGATCAGCATGACAGGGGGCAGCGCCCAAACCCCCTGATCAGCCCTGCTCTGTGGGTGATAGAGGGTGGCGCCCCAACCCCCCCCCCCCCCCGGACCCCCACGGGCCCTGCTCTGTGTGTGACGGGGTAAAGCCATAACCTCCCCATCAGCCCTGCCCTGAGTGTGACAGTGGCGGCGCCCCAATCCCCTGATTGGCCCTGCTCTGTGGGTGATAGAGGGTGGCACCCAATCCACTGATCTGCCCTGCTCTGTGTGTGACAGGGGACGGTGCCCCAAATCCCCTATCGGACCTACTCTGTGAGTGACAGCGGGGAGCTCCTCAACCTCCTGATGGGCCCTGCTCTGTGCATGACAGGAGGGAGCTCCCCAACCCCCTGATGGGCCCTGCTCTGTGTGTGACAGGGGGCAGTGCCCCAACCCCCGGATTGGCCCTGCTCTGTGCGTGACAGGGGGTCACGCCGCAACCTCCCCATCGACCCTGCCTTGAGTGTGACAGGGGGTGATGCCCCAACCCCCCAATCGGCCCTGCTCTGAGCCCGACCAGGGGCTGCACCTAGGGATTGGGCCTGCCCTCTGTCACCCGGGAGCAGGCCTAAACCAGCAGGTCGTTATCTCCCGAGGGGTCCCAGACTGCTAGAGGGCACAGGCCGGGCTGAGGGTCCCTCCCTCCCTCCTGAGTGCACAAATTTTTGTGCACCGGGCCTCTAGTCTACTTGATATTTGTGTTCTCTTGCTTTACCTCATTTTTTCTCCTCATCAGCTTTCTCCAAAGCTGAAAGAGGAGCTCAGGAAACTCTAAAGCAATCTTCAAATTGCATGGCTAGCTGGACTACTGCTGTCTGACAATGGTGTGCCCTTTATCAAAGCTACATCCAATGCTCTGATCATCTAACTCTATGACCTCACATCCTCTTGTCCACACTTCTCTAATATGGCTCTTTGGTCATTGAAGGCTGTTGTCCCCAAGGAAGGAAGAAAGGGATCAGCTCTTTCCTGCATTATGATTAGGACAAAAGTGATTGGGGATTAATGGCATTGTATTAGATCAATTCTGAAAATCTGAGTTCTGTTCTGTTGGTAAGGATGCATCATTCTTTCCCATGCTTCGGAATGCCTAGCAGTGGTTGGTAAACTCATTAGTCAACAGAGACAAATATCAATAGTACAATGATTGAAAAATTTGTTTTGAGAGCCAAATTTTTTAAACTTAAACTATATAGGTAGGTACATTGTTATTAACTTAATTAGGGTACTCCTAAGGCTTAGGAAGAGCCACACTCAAGGGGCCAAAGAGTCGCATGTGGCTCGCGAGCCGCAGTGTGCCGACCACGGGTAGAGGATTTGTTTATATTCTTTGGAAATGCCTTTGCCCTGCTTGTGTCTGACCCTTCTACATGAAAAGTCTGAGTGAAAAATGATTATTGGAGAGAAAGATAAAGTTGCAGCCAGTGGAATGGTTTTTAGCAGTGAAGGAAGAGCAAAGATGCAGGTACCTGAGGAGGAAACACCTAGGAAGTATGGGAGATAGAGATGCATAATTATATCTGGGATTCACAAATGCCCTGAGTCTTCCTTCCAGAAGGAAACTGCCCTAGTGTAGCTCTTCAGTGTAGAGTGCAGACACAGGTCCATGAATACAGGAAAGAAAAGGCATAAAAAGGGCATTCCAACTTATGAAGAAAAAGGTTGTTAAATGTATTAACCACGTTTACCTACTTTCAGCTAGAACCAAATATAAAATCTTTAAAACCTTTGTATAAATTTTATGTAAAGCCATAAAGGAAAACCCTGACAGATTTAGGTATCTAAAATTTTCAAACTTCTCTAGGAAAAAACATACAATTAAAAACCTAAAAATTAACATTAAATGAGACAAAATATTAACAATATACATTTGCAAAATTTAACATGCAATATATTAATATACCTATTATTGGACAGTATGACCAACATAACAGCAACACTGGTAAGACAGATACCAGGCATTTGTAGAAGAGCAACAGATGACCAATAACCAGTAAGAAATGCTCAACTACACTAAAAAATTATAGTAATGCAAATTAAAACAGGAATGAAATAAAAGTATCTATTCTTAAATTGGCAAAATGTGTGCTTGATATACTGATTAAAATAAGGGAAATGTAACAGTAGGAATAGATGAACTCAGATAAGTAATATAATTCTAAATATGTTAATACATGGGCAGGAAAAATCTGAAAAGATACCCAACAAAGTCTATAAAGTTCATAGATTTTAAAATTAAAAAGCAACAAAAATGTGAGCATTTAAAAAATATAAATTGCCTATTTGAAAGATGTAAAATAATCATATAAGAGTAAAATATTCTCTCTCTTTTTTTTAATCTTATGAAAGGTGATAGTTCTCTGTTGTGGCTGTAATAAATCCCCAAAAACTTTGTAACTTAAAGCAACACAGGTTTTTATCTTGCAGTTCTAAAGGGCTGAACTAAGTTTCACTGGCCTCACGTTAGGGTGCCCACAGGGCCACAGGGCTTTGTTCTTTTCTGGAAGCTATAGTAAGAAAGAATCCTTTTTTTTTTTTTTTTTTTTTAACTTTTCCAGCTCTAAGTGCTGCCCACATTTCTTGACTCATTGCCTTCTGCTTCCATCTTAAAACACAGCCAGTTTACATCTCTGATCATTATTCCATAGACACAAAGCCCTCTCTCCACAGCAGGAGGGTTTTTCTGATTTTAAGCATCTACATAATTTGATGGGCCGCCCAAATTATCCAGGATAATCGCCCCCTTTTTATGCCCTTAATCCCATTTTCAAACTCTCTTTCACCATCTAAAGAGACAGATTAGAGGCTCCAGGGACTAGACATGGACATCTCTGTTTCTGTTGGTATAAAATTCTCAAGAACCTTATAGGTCTCCCATGTATGTCATGGGGATTTGCTGCATTAGACAAAAGGCTCCTCCACAGATGCTGCCTATATAATCACATATCTATATTTTAGTTCAGCTGAGATGGCTATGGAGATCTATGAGTTACATGCTTAGTCTCATCAAAGAACATTTCTGTGACTAAATATTCTGATCTTTCGCTGCTTCCGAGGCTCTAGCAAAAATTTGTTCAGCCACACTCTTGGTTATTCTACAGAGCACACTTAACCTGACAGAGAATCTCAATTTTAGCATCTTTTGTAGCCGCAGTAAGCTAAGACAATCCAAATCATCAAGTCCTGATTTCTTTTTGTTGAGCAGTTCTCCTCCCGTCAGTTTTTTTTGTTCTTCTCACATTTTATTTTAAGCAGCAAAACAGAAACCAGCTGCATCTTCATCACCTAGAAACCTCCTTAGTGTAGATGCAGAAAGTTCTGCTTTCCATATATCTGCAGGACAGGATTTTGCTCCACTTTCTGTCACTATATAATAAGAATCATCTTCCTCACGTTTCCAAAAACATATTCTTTATTGCCTTCTGAGCCCTCACCACTCACACCTTTAACCTCCATGTTTGTACATACTTGTGCTGTTAGGATGATTTATGAATTCTCTGAGACAACATAGATGTTCTCTTCCATGTCTTTCCTCCTTCTGAGTCCTCCCTAGGTCTTCAGCATTCACATTTCTACAAACTGCTCAAGGCAATCTAGGCTTTTTTTTTTTTCTCCCAATCATTCTACTTAAAATTCTTCTAGCCTCTACCCACTTCCCAAAGCCATTGCCACATTTTTAGGAATGTTTTAGATTCATAACCCACTTTTAAGAACCAAAGTCTGTATTATTTTCATATTGCTGCCATAACAACTTACTATAAATAGTGGGCTTAAAACAATACAATTCATCATCTTACAATTAATGTCAGAATTGTGAATGGACTCACTTGGCTAAAATCAAGTTTGTAACAGACTTTCATTCCTTTCTGGAGGCTATAGGGGACAACTTTTCCTTGATTTTTCTGCTTCTTAAGGTCACCCACATATCCTATTCCTTTTTTCCATCTTCAGAGCCAGCAATATTGCATCTCTCTGACCATTCTTCCATCGTCACTTATCCCTCTCTCCATAGCCAAGAAAAGTTCTCCACATTTTAAGGATTAGGGAAGTATATTGGGGCCACCCAGAGTATCCAAGATAATCTCCTCATTTTAAGGTCCCTAGTAGAATTAAATCTCCAAAGTTCACTTGCCATGTAAGATAACAGATTACAGGTTCCAGGGATTAGGGCACGGACATCCTTGAGACGCCATCATTCTACCTAACACAATATTATAAATAATAATAATGATGAAACCCTGGTATTTAAAAACTCATTTCTACATCAAAAGCAAACAAAATCTTATTCACTCTTACTTTTTTTCTTCTCAGCTTTTTCTAAAGTAGATTTGTTGCCAAGATCCACAGTACCTAAAAAAGAAGGTAGTAGTGAGAAATTAGAAATAAATAAATAAAAGTTGCAGATCTTAGCATGATTTATAGTGCAGAAGGCTTTAGTTTATAAGGATGTTTCATCTATATATAGATTCTCTCTTTGTTCTAAAGAAATTAAAAACCTCAGAATTGAGAAGTAGGAATCCAGGATTGGCCATGCATCTTCCTTTATTTCTCAATAGGACTTTGAAAAACACCTTGGTATTTCAGTTTATGAGGGATAGGATCAGACTGGTCTTAAGATGTCTGGGTGCATGGGAGGATGCTGACCAAACTGAGCCACACTAGCAGGGCTTCTCTGTTTCTTTTGGCCCCTGTATTTTGCACTGCATTCTCTTTCTTCTTTTACATGTAGCTTATGGATTTGTGTTCATGTCTGTAATTGTGTTATATTTTACCTCTGCTTCTTTCCCAAGGTGGTCTTAGAAATTTGAAATTGAAGGAGGCAGGTCTCTCATTTGGCTTCTTCACAGAATGATTTTGTGAAACAGAGTTCCTTCACCCCTCTCCCCAGTACATGAGACCACTAGGAATACCTAGAAGCTAAGTTAACTCAGGTCCCTCTAGTCCAGTGATGGCAAACGTTTTGAGCTCGGTGTGCCAGCATTTTGAAAAACCCTAACTTAACTCTGGTGCTGTGTCAAGTATAGAAATTTTTTGATATTTGCAAACATAGTAAAACAAAGACTTATATTTTTGATATTTATTTTATATATTTAAATGCCATTTAACAAAGAAAAATCAACCAAAAAAATGAGTTCGCATGTCACCTCTGGCAAGCATGTCATAGGTTCGCCATCACTGCTCTAGTCAGTGCCTGATGTGCGTGACCTGCAGGTTGCTCCAGGTCCTACCAATAGGTGGTGAAATTCATGCATAGTGGGCAGCTTTGCCCAACCTGAAGCACTTTTCTTACCCCCACTCTCACTCTGCCTGCTATCCCCACCCCCATTCTACCTCAACTCCCATCTTCACTCTATCTCTTACCTCCACTCTCTTTATATCTATTATCTCCACCCTCATTCTACCTCTTTTTTTCATTCTTTCTTTGTATGATTCTAAACATGTTTAAATATTTGTTAGCTGAAAAAATGGATCAGAGAAGTATCTATTCTAATAATAGAGGGATATGCAAATTGGTCAGGATGCCATCACATAACGACCAATCAGGACGGGAGTGGTGCTGCAGCAGAGAGCTCTCAGCACACCTGCGCCAGGGGTCTGCAGGGTGCAGAGGGAAAGGAGAGCACATAGGCAGTTAGGGGGATCAGGCCAGGAGGGGGCAAGCAGATAGGCAGTTAGGGGGATCAGGCCACCAGGGGAGAGCAGTTAGGGGCATCAGGCCAGCAGGGGAGCAGTTAGGGGCATCAGGCAGGCAGACAGGTGAGTGGTTAGGAGCCAATAGTTATGGATTATGAGAGGTATCATGGATTGGAGAGGGTGCAGGCTGGGCTGGAGGACCCCCATTCCCATGCACAAATTTCGTGCACTAGGCCTCTAGTATATGCATAAAGCCTAAATTTTAAAAATGATATCAAATTATATATTTTTAATATTTTTATTTATTAATTTATTTTTAAATAGAGGCCCGGTGCACAAAAGTTTGTGCAATCGGGTGGGTCCCTCAGCCCGGCCAGTGCCCTCTCGCAGTCTGGGACCCCTCGGGGAATGACCACCTGCTTGCTTATGCCCTCTCCCCAGGGGATTGGGCCTAAGCTGGTAGTCAGACATCCCTCTAGCAGCCCAGGAGCCCTCAGGGGATGTCCACTTGCCAGCGGGGAGCAGGCCTAGCTGCAGTCGGACATCCTTAGCACTGCAGAGGAGGTGGGAGAGGCTCCCACCACCACAGCTGTACTGGCAGCTGTCAGGCTGGCTTGTGGCTGAGCAGAGCTCCCCCCGTGGGAGCACACTGACCACCAGGGGACAGCTCCTGCCTTGAGCATCTGCCCCTTGATGGTCAGTGTGTGTCATAGTGACCAGTGATTCCCAGTCATTCTGCTGTTAGGGTCAATTTGCATATCACCCTTTATTATATAGGATAGAGGCATGGTGCATGGGTGGGGGCCAGCCGGTTTGCCCTGAAGGGTGTACTGGATCAGGGTGAGGGACCTGCTGGGGTGCCTGGCCAGCCTGGGTGAGGGACTGAAGGCCGTTTGCAGGCTTTCCACAGACCCTTCAGGGTGGGAGTCCCTGCTGGGGTGCCTGGCCAGCCTGGGTGAGGGGCTGATGGCTGTTTGCAGGCTGGCCACAGCCCTCAGCCACCCAAGCTCCCAGTGGAGGCTGGCTGGAAGCAGGTTTGGGATTTATTTGGCTTCTATAATTGAAACTTTGTTGCCTTTTGGGGAAGCCACAGCCAGTCAGGCAAGCAGGAAGCTTGGCTTCCTTCATCGCCTGGGCAACCAAGCCACCTGCTTGCTCCAGCTCTGTGGCTGCCGGCCACCATCTTGGTTGGGTTAATTTGCATATTGTAGCTCTGATTGGCTGATGGGCGTGGCTTAGTGTAGCAAAGGTACAGTGAACTAGCATCTTTGTCTTTTATTAGTGTAGATTTAAGTTATTGGGTGAGACTCCTTGGCAAAACCGTATAAGTTTCAAGTGTACAATGCAATGAAACATCATTTGCACACTGCATCAATCACCCATTACCCTAAGCAAAGTGTTAGTTTAGCTCATTTTTGCTAATTATGCTGGTTTCTGACAAACGTATCTCTTTACACCTCTCCTTGTCTTTCTGTGAATGTTTTTATTAGTCTCCTTTCATGAATATCTTAGCTCTCTGAAATTTTTCCTTTTCCTTTAACTCTTACCCCAATATCTTCCTCTGTCTGGATATAAAAATATACTCTCTGATATCAATATTTACATCTACCATTTCTGTTTTTGATATTTTTTCCAATTACTGGGGAAATTTTCCTGTTGAATTCCCTGCATGAGGCACTTGTTCCCTCCCTTTCTACCTCTAACCAAGGTCACCAACACTGTCTCCATGAGCCCTGATGACATGTCACAGACCCTTGCCTGGTTCCGGGATTCACATCACACATTCTTTCAGCCAGCCTTACCTATACTGTCAGACACTTGGTTACAGTCAGTCCTTGCTTGGGCTTCAGATTTAACTCCTGAATTTAAACATGGCTTTTCCTCCTTTATATGCACTGGGTCTACAGAGCAGGAACTGGTTTTGTTTCCATGGTGGAGTAGCTCTGCTCCTGGACAAAATTGTAATAAATGAAGAATTTCATTAGCCTCCCCTAAGGGAGTGAGCACCCTCACGACAATCAATAAGCCCTTCTCCCTATAATTCCACTGCAGAGGAAAGCTCCTCCAGCTCTGTCCTTTCCTGCTGATCAAACCTGTCCTTTCTTTGTGCCTCTCTTTTTAAAAAAATGTTTTCATATATTTTTAGAGAGAGTGGTAGGGAGAGGGATAGAGAGAAACCTCGATGAGAGAGCAACATCATGGATCAGCTGCCTCCTACACACACCACTACTTGGCATGGGGCCTGCAACCCTAACATGTGCCCCAATGGGGAATCAAACCAGTGACTTCTGGGTTCATGGGAGGATGCTGACCAAACTGAGCCACACTAGCAGGGCTTCTCTGTTTCTTTTGGCCCCTGTATTTTGCACTGCATTTTCTTTCTTCTTGTACATGTAGCTTATGGATTTGTGTTCATGTCTGTAATCGTGTTATATTTTACCTCTGCTTCTTTCCCAAGGTGGTCTTAGAAATTTGAAATTGAAGAAGGCAGGTCTCTCATTTGGCTTCTTCACAGAATGATTTTATGAAACAGAGTTCCTTCACCCCTCTCCCCAGTACATGAGACCACTAGGAATACCTAGAAGCTAAGTTAACTCAGGTCCCTCTAGTCCAGTGATGGCAAACGTTTTGAGCTCGGTGTGCCAGCATTTTGAAAAACCCTAACTTAACTCTGGTGCTGTGTCAAGTATAGAAATTTTTTGATATTTGCAAACATAGTAAAACAGAGACTTACATTTTTGGTATTTATTTTATACTAGAGGCCGGGTGCACAAAAATTTGTGCACTCGGAGGGGAAGGGGGGGTCCTTCAGCCCGCCTGTGCCCTCTCTCAGTCTGGGACCGCTCGGGAGATAAGGACCTGCTGGCTTAGGCCTGCTCCCGGGTGGCAGAGGGCAGGCCCAATCCCTAGGTGCAGCCCCTGGTTGGGCTCAGAGCAGGGCTGATTGGGGAGTTGGGGCGCCGCCCCCTGACATTCACAGAGCAGGGTGGATCTGGAGGTTGCAATGCCACCCTCAGTCAAGCTCAGGGTAGGGCTGATTCGGGGGTTGTGGTACCGCCCCTGTCACACTCATGGCAGAGTTGATGGGGAGGTTGTGGTGCCACCCCCTGTCACGCACACAGCAGGGCCAATCAGGGGGTTGGGGAGCTCCCCCCTGTCATGCACAGAGCAGGGCCCATCAGGGGGTTGGGGAGCTCGCCCCTGTCACGCACAGAGCAGGGTCACTCAGGGGGTTGGGGAGCTCGCCCCTGTCACGCACAGAGCAGGGCCCATCAGGGGGTTGGGGAGCTCCCCCCTGTCATGCACAGAGCAGGGCCCATCAGGGGGTTGAGGAGCTCCCCCCTGTCACTCATAGAGTAGGGCCGATACGGGAGTTGGCGCACCACCCCCTGTCACCCACAGAGCAGGGCCGATCAGGGGGTTGGGGCGCCATCACTGTCACACTCAGGGCAGGGCCGATGGGGAGGTTATGGCTCTACCCCGTCACACACAGAGCAGGGCCCGTGGGGGGGTGAGGGGGTTGGGGTGCCGCACCCTGTCACACACAGAGCCGCAGGGCGATCAGGGGGTTAGGGCGCTGCCCCCTGTCATGCTGATCCCGGTGCCGGGAGGCCTCACGGCTCCACTGATCCCGGTGCTGGGAGGCATATTACCCTTTTACTATACAGAATAGAGGCCTGGTGCATGGGGGGGGCTGGCTGGTTTGCCCTGAAGGGTGTCCTGGATCAGGGTGGGGGTACCCACTGGGGTGCCTGGCCAGCCTCGGTGAGGGGATGATGGCTGTTTGCAGCTGGTCACACACCCTTCAGGGTGGGGGTCCCCATTGGGGTGCCTGGCCAGTCTGGGTGAGGGGCTGAGGGCTGTTTTCAGGCTGGGACTGAAGCTTCCAACTGCTTCTTTTTTTCTTTTTTTTTTTATTCTGGGCCAGCTTTAGCTCTGAGGCTCCAGCTCTTAGGCCTCCGCTCCTGAAAGCAGGTATCTGGTTTGTTTTGGTTCTAATCGAAACTCTGTATCAACTCCAGCTCTGAGATCCCAGCTCTCTGAAAGCTGGTTTCTGGGATTTTGTTTAGCTCTATATTTGTTACAATGTTTGAAACTGCAGGCTCAGAGGCCTGCAGCGCCGGCGGGGAACGTTGGAGTCCGCCGTCACTGAGGCAAGCAAGCCTCATGTTAGTTTCAAGCTGCCTGGCTGCCGGCCGCCATCTTGGCTGACAGTTAATTTGCATATCTCGCTGATTAGCCAATGGGAAGGGTAGCGGTCGTACGCCAATTACCATGTTTCTCTTTTATTAGTGTAGATATTTAAATGCCATTTAAGAAAGAAAAATCAACCAAAAAAATGAGTTCGCATGTCACCTCTGGCAAGCATGTCATAGGTTCGCCATCACTGCTCTAGTCTGTGCCTGATGTGCGTGACCTGCAGGTTGCTCCAGGTCCTACCACTAAGGTGGTGAAATTCATGCATAGTGGGCAGCTTTGCCCAACCTGAAGCACTTTTCTTACCCTCACTCTCACTCTGCCTGCTATCCCCACCCCCATTCTACCTCAACTCCCATCTTCACTCTATCTCTTACCTCCACTCTCTTTATATCTATTATCTCCACCCTCATTCTACCTCCTTTTTTTCATTCTTTCTTTGTATCATTCTAAACATGTTTAAATATTTATTAGCTGGAAAAATGAATCAGAGAAGTATCTATTCTAATAATAGAGGGATATGCAAATTGGTCAGGATGCCATCACATAACGACCAATCAGGACAGGAGTGGTGCTGCAGCAGAGAGCTCTCAGCACACCTGCGCCAGGGGTCTGCAGGGTGCAGAGAGGAAAGGACAGCACATAGGCAGTTAGGGGGATCAAGCCAGGAGGGAGCAAGCAGATAGGCAGTTAGGGGGATCAGGCCACCAGGGGAGAGCAGTTAGGGGCATCAGGCAGGCAGACAGGTGAGTGGTTAGGAGCCAATAGTTATGGATTATGAGAGGTATCATGGATTGGAGAGGGTGCAGGCTGGGCTGGAGGACCCCCACTCCCCTGCACAAATTTCATGCACTGGGCCTCTAGTATATACATAAAGCCTAAATTTTAAAAATGATATCAAATTATATATTTTTAATATTTTTATTTATTAATTTTATTTTTAAATAGAGGCCCGGTGCACAAAAATTTGTGCAATCGGGTGGGTCCCTCAGCCCGGCCAGTGCCCTCTCGCAGTCTGGGACCCCTCGGGGAATGACCACCTGCTGGCTTAGGCCCGCTCCCCAGGTGATTGGGCCTAAGATGGCAGTCAGACATCCCTCTAGCAGCCCAGAAGCGCTCGGGGGATGTCCACTTGCCAGCGGGGAGCAGGCCTAGCTGTAGTCGGACATCCTTAGCACTGCAGAGGAGGTGGGAGAGGCTCCCACCACCACAGCTGTACTGGCAGCCGTCAGCCTGGCTTGTGGCTGAGCAGAGCTCCCCCTGTGGGAGCACACTGACCACCAGGGGACAGCTCCTGCCTTGAGCATCTGCCCCCTGATGGTCACTGTGTGTCATAGTGACCAGTGATTCCCAGTCACTCTGCTGTTAGGGTAAATTTGCATATTACCCTTTTATTATATAGGATAGAGGCCTGGTGCATGGGTGGGGGCTGGCTGGTTTGACCTGAATGGTGTACCGGATCAGGGTGAGGGACCCACTGGGGTGCCTGGCCAGCCTGGGTGAGGGACTGAGGGCCTTTGCAGGCTTTCCACAGCACCTTCAGGGTGGGGGTCCCTGCTGGGGTGCCTGGCCGGCCTGGGTGAGGGGCTGAGGGACGTTTTCAGACTGGCCACACCGTCTTCAGGGTGTGGGGGTCCTGCTGGGGTGCCTGGCCAGTCTGGGTGAGGGGCTGATGGCTGTTTGCAGGCTGGCCACAGCCCTCAGCCACCCAAGCTCCCAGTGGAGGCTGGCTGGAAGCAGGTATTTGGGATTTATTTGGCTTCTATAATTGAAACTTTCTTGCCTTTTATGGAGGCCACAGCCAGTCAGGCAAGCGGGAAGCTTGGCTTCCTTCATTGCCGGGGCAACCAAGCCTCCTGCTTGCTCCAGCTCTGTGGCTGCCAGCCACCATCTTGGTTGGGTTAATTTGCATATAGTAGCTCTGATTGGCTGATGGGCGTGGCTTGGGTGTAGCAAAGGTACAGTCAACTAGCATCATTGTCTTTTATTAGTGTAGATTTAAGTTATTGGGTGATACTCGTTGACAAAACCGTATAAGTTTCAAGTGTACAATGCAATAAAACATCATTTGCACACTGCATCAGTTACCCATTACCCTAAGTAAAGTCTCTTAGTTTAGCTCATTTTTTCTAATTATGCTGGTTTCTGGCAAAGGTATCTCTTTACACCTCTCCTTGTCTTTCTGTGAATGTTTTTATTAGTCTCCTTTCATGAATATCTTAGCTCTCTGAAATTTTTCCTTTTTCTTTAACTCTTACCCCAATATCTTCCTCTCTCTGGATATAGAAATACACTCTCTGATATCAATTTTTACATCTACCATTTCTGTTTTTGATATTTTTTCCAATTACTGGGGAAATTTTCCTGTTGAATTCCCTGCATGAGGCACTTGTTCCCTCCCCTTTCTACCTCTAACCAAGGTCACCAACACTGTCTCCATGAGCCCTGATGACATGTCCCAGACCCTTGCCTGGTTCCGGGATTCACATCACATTCTTTCAGCCAGCCTTACCTATACTGTCAGACACTTGGTTACAGTCAGTCCTTGCTTGGGCTTCAGATTTAACTCCTGAATTTAAACATGGCTTTTCCTCCTTTATATGCACTGGGTCTACAGAGCAGGAACTGGTTTTGTTTCCATGGTGGAGTAGCTCTGCTCCTGGACAAAATTGTAATAAATGAAGAATTTCATTAGCCTCCCCTAAGGGAGTGAGCACCCTCACGACAATCAATAAGCCCTTCTTCCTATAATTCAACTGCAGTGGAAAGCTCCCCCAGCCCTGTCCTTTCTTGCTGCTCAACCCTGTCCTTTCTTTGTGCCTCTCTTTTTAAAAAAATGTTTTTAATGATTTTTAGAGAGAGTGGTAGGGAGAGGGATAGAGAGAAACCTCGATGAGAGAGCAAAATCATGGATCAGCTGCCTCCTGCACACACCCCTACTGGGCATGGGACCTGCAACCCTAACATGTGCCCCAATGGGGAATCAAACCAGTGACTTCTGGGTTCATAGGGGGATGCTGACCAAACTGAGCCATACTAGCAGGGCTTCTCGGTTTTCTTTTGGCCCTCTGTATTTTGCACTGCATTCTCTTTCTTCTTTTACATGTAGCTTATGGATTTGTGTTCATGTCTGTAATTGTGTTATATTTTAGCTCTGCTTCTTTCCCAAGGTGGTCTTAGAAATTTGAAATTGAAGAAGGCAGGTCTCTCATTTGGCTTCTTCCTAGAATCACTTTGTGAAATAGAGTTTCTTCCTCTTTCACCTTCTACAACCCTTTGGAATATTTACTTGAGAAATAAATTGAAACTGTATTGAGTTTGAGTGATTGACCTCATTAGGTTTAATTATCCCAGCCATTACAAATACAAAAGTTAAAATATGAACAATATTAAATTAAAGCAAATTTGTATTTTATTATAAAGGTAATAAGAAAAAAATAGAACCTTTTGTAAAAACAAAGCAAAAACCCTTTCATTTGTAACCATGAAAAGTTCTTATTTGCTTGCTCTTACCTGGTTTGCAAAGAATTTTTCTAGATGTAGGTGATTTTATGAAATCAATGGACTCTATAAAGTAAAAGAGAGAGAACTGTATTTGTTTGCAGTAGTCTTACATAGTCTATTGCAACTCACACAACAGGTAGTGTTTGTGATCATTTCAATGTTGAGATTATCATTTTTCTCTTTCTCTCAATTGTACCCAGTTCTAGTGCTCAGCGTCATAATGCTGGACTCCTGCCTGGCTCTCCATTTTACTTTCCATGTGAATTAATAAATGACCCTCAAACATTATCTCCAGTTTCCTCCACAGTTAATGTTGGGATAACCTACTTACCCTATCTCCCTGTTAATTTTTTTGTGAAGACAAAATGAACTTGTATTCAAAAAAGCCCTGTGAAAAATAAAACTGTAAGTCAATAGTTTAAGTATCATTTAAGTTTGAGAGTAGTTGGTCTAAACCATTTTTTCCATTAGTAATTAATGTTAGCACAGATTATTCTTTAAAGATGATCTAAGTTTTGCAGTAATGACAATATTATCAACAGATAGTGGCATACTGTGCTCACTCACTATGCTCTAAAGAATATGAACACTTTAGCATTAATAGATATGACAGTGCATAGTAAAAATGGCTGTTATTTACTAGTGTATTATTGATACATTTTCAATATGTTAATTGAATACATTTATCCAGTTGAACAACCACTTATAATGCCTCTTGCTTCCTACAATTTCCTAATAGGATTGAAAAAGTTAAATGCTTAAAATTGTATCCAAGAAGTAATGAGTCAATGCATATAGAGAACTTTAGAAAAAAGTTTCATCCAAAACACAGAGCTCTGGATTTAGACTCTAGATATTTGTCCAGAAATATAATCTTATCTGATACAAATTAGAGTTATAAACAGGTGGCTTCTTGGGTCTCTCCTCCTTTGCTTGATTCTAAGGGATCTAGTTTATTGATCATTGAACAAGGAATAGGATTCTTTAGGTGTCTCAGTATGAGACCAAGGAATCGATGGAGCATGGAATTCCCTAATAATTCCCTAATATAACTTGAAAAATCATCAGAACCCATGTATACCATGGCCTGCACACAGGGCACCTGGTCCATCCCTTTAAGTCACCCACCTTGTAGATTAGTGATGCTCCCATTCCCTATCCCCAGAGCAGAAAGTCACTGGCAAAGAGCACCTGTGCTCTGCTTGAATCTTACCTTCTTTCACTTCTCTCTCTTCTACCTCTTACCCTTCTATTGTCATTTCACAATTCCTTCACCTGCTGTTTCTTTGTGGGGAGACCTTGGAAATCTTGTGTTAAGAAGAGAGTTGGTGGAGAGCCACTTCTACCTCCTGGTGCTCCTTGAAATAATCTTCTCTTGTGTTTGAGCGGTAGACCTATTTTGGGACCATCTTTCAGAGCACTTTGCCTACACTAAGCCACAAGTCAGAATGTACACTCTCTAAAAATGGAAGGAAACTTACATTTTACATTAATAAATATAGAGAACTTTTAGAACAAAAATATTATTTATAATAGTTTTCTGTTGTAACTTCAAGACAAGGTAATATCTTTTTTTTCGGGGGGGCAGGGGTGGTCATTTCCTAGTGGGTTTTCCTAAATAGACATGTTTCTACTATACTCTGAGGAAGAAGAAAGGGAAAATCAATCACCACTTTGTGCCCTAAAGACCTGTAGATTTTTTGACTACTCATGCTACACATAGGATTGAGGAAACAACATTTTGATAACTATGTTGAGCTCCAGCTTTACAAAGGAAATAACCCAGAATCCAAGAAGCTGGTCTTTTCTTTTCCCTTTATCTCCATGAGACTTTGTGGAAGACCTTGAAACATTTATGTGATTTTGTTTTCTCATTTAGAGACAAGAGTAACAATGGCCATCCTGCTCACTCCTCATGGCTGTTGTAAAGAAGAAAAGTAAGACACTATTTGCAAAGGTATTTTGAAAAGTCATTCTATATGTCTTGACCTGCTGGAGAACTCTCTAAAAATCAACAATTTGGGTTTCAAAACACCTTATCCATTTCTGCTAACACAGAAGAGCTGGTGGAAGTGACCCTTGACACTATTCAAACTTTGTGATCAGATGGCAATATGACCTTCCAATAAAGAAATATTTAGCTTTCTCTTCTCTATAGAAATCACTGCATAAATCCAACAATTTATAGTCATAGAATTAGTTTTTAAATAAATTCACTACTTTGCTAGCCTATTTCTACTATATAATCAATAGATGGGTGCATAGGTTAATTAACAATACCTATGAATTAATAGTCTTCATGTTTAAAAAATATAAATATAATAATTTCTTATTAACTTGCACATCCCAAAAGGTTGAGTAAAATAAACACAGAGAATGGGATTCCAAGATAAACTAGATCCGTAGTATAGGATGAACTCAGAATTGATGCTTCAGGAAACAGTAGCTCTTAATTGAGGTTCCTGCACCCCAAGCCCTGAGTTCCCACCTCCTTACCAGTTTTCCTTTTCAATGCTGAGGTGGAAGCTTTGGAGGGTCCAGCTCCTTCAGTGAAGTCCTTCCTGTTGATCGCTGCACAAAGGAGAAAA